>NW_026615019.1:0-59997 GCF_030052815.1 Hevea brasiliensis
TCTTAAATTATTCGACTAAATTGTGTTATCATGCGATTTGATAATTTGTGAAATAGAGTTTAAATTCTTATTGACATTCACTATCTTTTGAATTTAACTATGTTTCGATTACTGAGATTTAATGTGATATTGTGTTAAATTCTTTATGACATTTATTGTCTTGAATTTAATTATGGTTTTACGTATCCATCATTTATTTGAATTATGAATTGTGATTTAAATTTGTATTTGGTTAATGTTGTACACCACTGAGACATTGTCTCAGCGATAGCTTTATTCTTTGTCGCAGTAGAGAGATGCATAGGCAGACTAGGCTGCTAGTACCTCCAGCGAGAGATTTTTGGGTATAGTGAGTATACCACATTTTGCATTTTGTACTGTAATGTATGACACTATATGTACATTTTGTTTTTCATTTTGAGCAATTGTAAATTCAAATTGTACCTTGAAGTTGTAAAATAATTATGAGTTGTTTTGGCTTGTAAAAAAATTGTATTATATTTCCTTATCTCAGACTTTGAAAAATTTCCATAGATTTGAATTGAGAAAAATGTTGTGTTGAGAAATATGTTGGAGTTGAGATTTGGAAATATATTGAAGTGTGCTTTTTATAGGTTTTCTGAAGAACTGTTTTGTCCAAAATATAGATGGCATTCTGTCAAAATTTTTACAGAAATTCCAAATAATTCAAATGAGTTAGTTGTTTCACTTCAGTTCACCAAAGTCTTTAACACCTGTAAATAGTGCTCACCACTGTAAATGAAGTAAGAAAAGTTTTTAAAATCCCTTGTAGTGTATTTAATGGGTTATCAGTAGACGGAGTTGGTAATCCATTAGGTATACTACGGGATCATGTTATGCCTTACAGAGGGGTAGGGTGTGACAACCCGTGTACAGTATATCCGAGTAAGCAATGTCACACGGTGTACCGGCACATTCAATTTTACCTTAATTAATTTTTATCATGGTTTTGAATATAACTTGTGAAATATAATATATTTGAGCCATTTATCGAAATTATAATTTATTTGAGGTTCCGAAAATTTTATAGAAAATCCGCCAGTACCGCTAAAAATGGAGAAAACAGTTCTTCGGAACCTGTGAAAAACACTTCCAAAATCATTTCCAAACAATCTCAACTCCATTTTATCAACAAAGTCTCAATATGTTTTTCAACAACCTTTCCATTACTCAAACATTCATTTCTCATGATACTCATATACAAGCAATAAATAAATACTCAAATTTTACATTCATAACCACAATTTTCATTATTTACATGAACATCAAAATACATTACATAAGTTCAATTACATATGAGAAAATAAAAATTAGTTACAAAATACCAAAATGAAACCTAGTGTCCTACCAATGCACTGTAGAAGGTGAGGTGCACGGACACTATGCAGAGCTGCAGGATGGACTCACCCAGTCTGCAGTCTATTGGGCTCTCGATCAGTATCTCTAGAACCTACTCGTGGCAAAAGCAACGCGCTAAGCAATAATGCTTAGTGGTGCAATAATAAAATAACAGGAAATAGCAGAAAATAAATATGTATTGAATGTATCGATGTTTTACTTGTTTTGTACTTGTTATAATCATTTATTTCGTTAACTTTATCCACTTTCATTCTTTTGGTTACCCAAGTAACCTATACTGAACGATCGATCGATAAACGGTAAACTGCTCTAGGTATCAAGTACCTCGGCCGTCACACCATCGTCACATATGTATCTCCGGTGTGCAATGTACTAACAAGTCAGAATAATATTAGGCACGAGGCCAAGTCTCAACACAATGTCAAAATGGCTAAAAGCCATAAAATCACAAAATGGCATAATGCCATGTGCAGTACTGCTAACTGAACCCTATTGACATGCCAAACTATCCAAACCAATCTTGTTAGGCATACTAGGGCATTTGATACTTTTGAATTCTTCAATTTTTGAATTTCAAGTTTTGGTGTCACTATTCACTTCATTAGTCAACAAAAATGTTGACTTTTGGATAGAAAATAGGTGCATTGGTTTTAACACTCCCAATGTACCACATTTTACATTCAAAACTTGTTGGTATTAATCACCAATACCATTTCTAAGCTTAAATCAAGGGAGTAGAATTTTTCAGTTTTTGTACCCCAAATTTACTGTTCCATTAGGGACTGTTACAGTGGGAATTTGAGGAAATGGTAAACATGAAAGTTCTTCCTTATTTTGTCTAGTTGAATTTCTTTTTTTGAATCACTCCATTTGGAGTTTTGTAGCTCCAGTTATGGTCCAAAAACCACAGCTGGCCGGATTGCAAAACTGCAGAATTGACCATATCTACAGTGCAGTGAACAGTGACTGCCACTGCCTTGTTGGATAGGTTCTGGTCATAATTGGGGGTAGGTTTCTTCATTAAAGTTGTTTGTATATATCTTATCTTGTTGCTGTAAATATTTCAGGTCAATTGGCCCATTCTACAAGGAGTTATGGCCAAATGAACAATTACTGTTCATTTGGTCATTCTGCAGATTCTGGTTGCAGGGTATCCGGATTGGGGCCAGTTTTTGGTCCACTTGCTTTGGTCTTTTGGGCATGGTTTCTTCAGAAAAATTGTGCCATTATGTGTCTAGTTTCATGTCCAATTGGCCAAATACCAATTGAACCTACACAGCCAAAGATATGGCAATCCAAACAGGCTGGACTCACAGCTTCCCTGCTGCTGTCACTAGGCAGCCTACCAATTTGGTTTGTAACCCTCTAATGCACTTCAAATTATGGTCAACTTACCTCAAATGGTCACTAATTGACCATTAGAATGTTCACTCATCATTTCATAAGCCAAGTCCAAATTTCACTCCCAAAACCCTAATTTCTCATTTCAATTCACACAAGATACCCTAGTCAGCACACTAATTCATTATCCATGTATATATATACCTTAAACATCATCTCTAGTCCACTCTAAGTCCATCAAAACAATCAAAATCATTCCTTCCTTAGGGCTGCCAAATTCCATGGTACACATACACATGAGTTTTTGTCCATTTAATTTACAATTTCATATTAATTTCATGTCCCTAAAATGGAATAAAAGAAATATAAACCTAAATAAGCACTAACCTCTTGTAGGGCAGAATTTTCCAAGCTCAAACTTCACTTTCTTTCCTTTTCTAGGCTGCCAAACACTCCTCCTTGGTGTGGGTATAATTTTTAGTGAAGAGAGGATAAGGTTTTGAGGTGAAATAAGGTGAGGTTTGGGAGCTTTAGTGAGCTTTCATGGTGGAATGGTTATGGAATTTGAGAGCTACGGGTGGGTTTTGTGAAAGTGATGGCTGCTGAAATTTTTAGGAGCTTTTGCTGTATTCTTATCCATATTTTATTGGTTAATTTAAGTGTTGATTAAATGTGATTGGTGGGTAAGTGTTTAATGACATCATATGATGTCATAATTGGTATTTTCTTCCATTTTCTTTTCTTCTTTTCTCTACTCATTTTCAATTCAATTTTTAGCAATATTTATTCATATTTTAGATCATAATAATTATTTACTTAACTGGACAAGTCGGCCAAAAATCACCTCTGAAGGCGAAATGACCAAAATGCCCTCCGTTTGTCTTAACGGGTCAAAATTGTCTGTACCGATTGAAAAATTTTTCTAAATATTTTCTTGGCATTCTAATGCCATAGGAACCTCAATGACCCTTCTCTGGAGTCCCAAAAATTATTTTATGAATTTTTCCCTGTCTAGGGCTCCTAGTTGCAGAACCGCAACTTCCTCTCAGGTTACCATCGCTTGGGCACCGGATCATTTGACTTAGTTGTATTTTATTTCTAAAATTTTTACTAAATTTTTCTTATTAATATTTGAGTTAATTTTGGTTTCTCGCTTTAGTTTCAATATTTTTCCGAACGTTCTAGCTGTCCGGACCGACACCGATCACCGGGACAGTAGAATGTACAGAGTTGCTGCAGGGAGGGTGTTACAACTCTTCCCCTCTAATTTAAATTTCGTCCTCGAAATTTACCTGATGCAAACAGTTGAGGGAACTGTTGCCTCATCGTCTCTTCACTTTCCCAAGTTGCCTCCTCGGTGTTGTGGTGCCTCCAGAGCACTTTCACCGATGGAATCATTGTTCCTCAACTCTTTTACTTCTCGAGCTGTGATCCGTAGAGGTTCTTCTTCATATGTCAAATCCGGTTGTATTTCAATTTCTTCCCCGAGATGACATGTGAAGGATCTGAGCGGTATCTTTCTCGAGCATGGACACGTGGAACACATTGTGGATCTTGTCCACTGAGTGGTAAAGCTAGCCTATAGGCTCTTTGGTCCCGCACGTTCAATGACTTCATATGGGCCAATAAACCTAGGGCTCAACTTACCTTTTCTTCCAAACCTCAATACCTTTTTCCACGGTGACACCTTGAGGAACACTTTGTCGCCAACTACATATTCTATTTCTTTTCTCTTCAGGTCGGTATAAGATTTCTGTCTATCTGAGGCAACCTTCAGATTAGCTCTGATTAGTTTCACTTTCTCTTCAGTCTGTTTCACCAAGTTTGGGCCTACCAGTTTGTCTTCGCCCAATTCAGTCCAGTACACTAGAGTTCTACATTTTCTCCCATACAGTGCTTCATATGGGGCCATTTGGATGCTAGCTTGGTAGCTATTGTTGTATGCAAATTCTGCCAGTGGGAGGTATCTATCCCAACTTCCCTCAAATTCAATGACACAACTCCTCAGCATATCCTCAAGGACCTGACATATATTTCATGTTATTATTATCATTTTAATTCGATATTTGTATCAATTCCATTGGTTTCAATTGTTTACCTGGATTACTCTTTCTGATTGCCCATCCGTCTGAGGATGGAAAGCTGTGCTGAAGTGGAGTTGTGTACCCAAGGATTCATGCAACTTCTTCCAAAATCTCGATGTAAACCTTGGGTCTCGATCAGATATGATGGAAAGTGGAATTCCATGCGATCCTAACTATCTCAGCGATATACACCGTGAACTTCTCCGATGAGTAGTCATCTAACAGCAGAAAGTGTGATGACTTTGTCAATCTATACACAAACACCCATACTGCATCATTTTACTTCTGGGTGAGAGGTAGACCACTTACAAAAACCATGGTGACCCGATCCCATTTCCATTCAGGTATGTGTATAGGCTGTAGCAAACCTGATGGAACTTGATGTTTTGCCTTGACTTGCTGACATGTCAAGCATTTAGTCACATAGTCAGCTATGTCCTTCTTCATACTGTGCCACCAATCTGAAGCTTGAGATCATGATACATTTTATACTTCACGGGTGCATAGCATATACTGCTGGCGTGTGCCTCTTTTAGAATATCGCCTTCAATTCCCCATCATCCGTACACACAGTCTTCCTTTGTATGTCAGACACCCATCCGCTTTCACCCCATATTCGGTTGCTTTTCCCTCCGAGATTTTGCTCATAATAGCCATTAACTTTTCATCCGCCTTTGCCCATCTAAAATTCATCAGAGGTGTTTGGCCTCACTTGCAACTCAGCCAAAATAGCTCCATCTCGAATCAAAGTTAGACGGCATTCAATGATCTCAAAGTCATGATGGATTTTCTGCTCAAAGCATCAGAACTACATTTGCCTTCCCGTGATGGTAATCAATTACACAATCATAGTCCTTCAGAACTCAATCCATCGTCTGCTTAAGGTTGAGCTCCTACGAGTTGGCAAATATTTTAGACTTTTGTGGTATGTGTAAATGTAGCACTTTTCACCATATAAGTAATGCCTCCATATCTTCAGTGCGAAGATAATTGCTGCAAGCTCTAGATCATGGGTAGGGTAATTTTGTTCATGTGGCCTTAGCTGCCTGGAAGCATAAGCGACCACCTTTCCCTCTTGCATCAATACACACCCTAACCCATTATGAGAGGCATCACTGTAGACCACGGTCCTTTCGACCGGTCAGATAACACCGTGCCTCACAACATAGCCTTCAACCTCTCAAAACTTGTCTGACACTTGTCATTCCAGTCAAATCTGACATTCTTGTGTAACAACTTGGTCATTGGAGCAGCTATTAAGGAAAATCCCTTCACAAATCTCCTGTAATACCCAGCTAGCCCTAAGAAGCTTCGACCTCGCTTGTATTCCTAGGAGGCTTCCATTCCATCATCGCTTCTATTTTCTTGGGATCCACCCTAATCCCATCAGCTAACACTATATGTCCAAGGAATGCAATCTCATTCAACCAGAAGTCACACTTGGACAACTTAGCATACAGCTTCTTTTCTCTCAGGGTTTGCAGAACAATCCTCAAATGCTCATCATGTTCTTCCCTAGTCTTGGAATACACCAAAATATCATCAATAAAGACCACTACGAACCGATCTAAGTGTGGATGGAAGATACGTTCATAAGGTCCATGAATGCGGTGCATTTGTTAGGCCAAAGGGCATCACTAGAAACTCATAATGCCCATATCGGGTCCGAATGCGATCTTTGGCACATCTCGCATCCTTCACCTCAATCGATGATACGATGCGAGATCAATCTTAGAAAATACTCTCGCTTCCCTTCAACCGATCAAACAGATCATCAATTCTAGGCAACGGATATTTGTTCTTCACGACTTTATTCAACTACAGGTAATCAATGCAAAGCCTCAAAGTCCCATCCTTCTTTTTCACAAACAAGACCGAGCTCCCCATGGTGACACATCAGCGTATGAACCCCTTATAAAGCAACTCTTGCAACTGAATTTTCAACTCTCTCAATTCTGGGTGCCATCCTATAAGGAGCAATGGAAATGGGTCAGATTTGTACAGTTGTCTCAATAGCAAATTCAACTTCCTTTCTCGTGGCAAACCGCAACTCTTCAGAAATACCTCTGGGAAGTCTCTCATCAGGTATATCACTCAGTTTGGCTTAGCTTGCTTAGTATCCACCACATGTGCTAGGTAGGCTTCACAAACTTTTTCATCATTCTTCTTGTAATCGTATTTAGATAACATTGGACAGAAATCGTCCTTTCACCCACAATGCTGATCTCATTAACTCAAAAGTTTTCAGAGAAATTCTCTTCAATTTGCAATCAACTATTGCCTGATGACGTGACAACCAGTCCATTCCCAAAATCACGTCAAACTCATGAAAAGGCAACTCAATTAAGTCTGCCAAGAATTCATTCCCCTGAATCTTTAACGGGCAACCCTTGTACACTTTGTTCACCACTACATTGTGGCCCAATGGATTAGTGACGTAATGTCTTGGTCACTCTCCCTACTAGTATCCCCCTTTCTATGGGTAGGTTGATGCAGATGTATGAATGAAGAGAATAAGACAAATTCAATAACGTCGTCGAGAATCGGGCGAGGTAGTTAAAGCGTGTGAGCGAGATCTCCGCATGCGCTAGAATGCCATAATCTTGTGGTGCGATTATGTCATGGCGATCTGTACATCCCAATCTCCACCGTTGATCTCACTTGTAAGGATGAATCCGAGCCCTTGGATCAAAAGAGAAGATGATAATACAGCGTTTTCACTCTCAGCCCTCAGATCGTTCCGGACAAGAGGATTCAAGACCGTCGGATTAAAAGAAGAAAAGGACAAATACTTTGAGAAGTGATCTCAGCCATTCGTTTTGATTCTCTTTAATTCCTGAACATCCGATCATGTACTTCAAAATCCTGACCCTCCATCTCCCTCAAAATGAATCTTGACCCTTCATGGGAGCACCGATTCCTATAAATACTGCATGAAAAAGCTGCTCAGGGGACACAAAAATATAGGCAAGAGGATGCTATTATCGTGGAGGAACTCTGAAACTTCATTCAGTTTGTTACTCTGCTGTTTTGTAGTGATTAAAAATACTTTTGAAACTAGTTTTCAGGAGTGTTTTCTTGAAAAAGATTTTGAATATTGGAACTCTACATTTCCAGTTTGTTCATTATCTGGTCATACTCTCATCATCTCTGCTTTCCTTTCCGCTGTTCAAGCTCAACTTCCTTTCACCTGGTTCTTACCCGGTTACCTTTTAGCTAAAGCATCTCTCGGTTTCACGACAGACATCAACTCTCAGGCTGATCAATCCGTCATCTTCATCACTGTTTACCACTTCACAGTTATTTCAATATATTTGGCTCCTCACAGCTAAAGCATCTCTCGGTTTCACGACAGACATCAACTCTCAGGCTGATCAATCCGCCATCTTCATCACTGTTTACCACTTCACAGTTATTTCAATATATTTGGCTCCTCACAGGTAAGAGTTCACACTCATTTACGTTTGTTTCCTGCACTTCCTTTGTTCTTCATACATCTGCAACTTTCTTCAAGGGTATTTTGTACAAGAGAACCCAAGAGAAAATATTGTTATAAGAGTTCATGTTGCTGTTTTATTAAGCGTCCACATTTATTTCCCGCATTTTACTTGTTCTTCTTACATCTAGACCATTTCTGCACAAGCAATCCCAAAGAAAGTCATTCTCAAATCATTTTTTTAGTGATCAGTTCATTTTATTGATCTCCGTAATTTCTGAAAACCAGTTTTTTTTTTAACTCTTTGTAGTATGTAAATGGTTGGGTAAACGTAGGTAGCTGCAACTTAGAGGTCTCCTTTAAAGAGGACACGAATAACACGTCAGAAGATAGCGAACTATTAGGCGACGTAAACAACAATTCGACAAAGATGTTATGAAATGGAATAAGACCAAAGTAAACGAAGCAGTGGATCGGTCATTAATAGATATTGGTAAAATGACTACATGAAAAGGTCGATGAATCAAGTCTAGTGTTCCCGTTCAGCCACAGGATATCCATAAACCTTATCCCGGCATTTTTGAAGGTCAGAATTCTTAGTTTTAGGTTCTTAAGACCCGTAGCTGTGGTTAAATTTTTAAAGGTCGGAAAAGTCTTTGTCCGAGTCTCATCAAAATAGAAGGGGTCGGAAGAGTCCTTATCCTATCCTTGCCTAAAAGTTTTAAGTCAACTCTTAAAGGAGATCGGAGGAGGGTTCTTATCCGTTCTCCATTCAAGATTTTGATAAACATTAAGTAGGGATCGGAGGAGGGTTCTTATCCGGTCTCAACTCAAAACATTAACGAATAACTCTAAAGAAGATCGGAGGAGGATTCTTATCCGGTCTCCTCTCAAAATTTTAATAAATAACTTAAAAGAGATCGGAGGAGGATTCTTATCCGATCTCCCTTCAAAATTTTAATAAACCTTAAATGAGGATCGGAGGAGAGTTCTTATCCGGTCTCCACCTCAAATTTTAATAAACATCTGAAAGAGATCGGAGGAGAGTTCTTATACGGTCTCATCCTCAAAACTTTAAATAAATAACTTAAAAGATAAATGTGTAGCGTTCTTAACCTGTCTCCCCTCAAAAATTTAATGAACAACTTAAAAAAGAACGGAGGAGAGTTCTAATCCGATTCTCACCCGCTCACTAAGGTTGTCTCATTTACTTATGTATCTGGGTGATCCAAATTTAGTGAAAAATCAAACATTCCTTCTACCAAAAGGATTAACATTGCCGCCTAAGCCCTTCTAACTAATTTGTAAAGGACGCAGAATTAAATCTACTTACCCTTATTAAGGGACGAGGTGGGGTGCCTAACACCTTCCCCACCCGTTTACGGACCCCGAACTTAGAATCTCTGTTTTAAAGTGGTTTCATTTTTAATTTAACTTCTCAAATGGTTTTCTTTAGTTTCCCTCAAAACTAAGGTGGCGACTCCTCACTCTTTCCCACTTCGGTGAGTGATCGTCCGGGCGACCGCAAAATCCCATTGCGACAAGGTTGGATTAAAATGAGAGAAATGAAGCATAAATAGGTTAAATGAGCCTATAGTTCTGATAATGGGTGACCGACTCGGGAAGCGACTGTGAGCTCAGTTGCTACCCTAAATTCATATGGGACCCTATGACATCCTTAGTTGAGAATTAATTGGGAACTAAAAAATCATAGAAAGGAAAAGAGAATAAGTACAAATAATCAGAACTTAAGGACTCATCAAGCATTATTAAAAGATGGACTACAACCCGATGAGGGGCATTTTGGTCAACTCACTCTTAGAGGTGACTTTTGATCTAAATGTCCATTAAATTGTGTGAGATTAAAATATTGAACAAAGAATTAAAAATGAATAAGTGTATGGAAAGAAAAGAAAAAGAAATGAAAATTTCCAATTTTAATTCCATTATGACATCACCATGACCTAAGCATGATACAATTAAAAATTATAATTTTAAATTACTAAATTTTTGGGATTATTATTAGGAAAAGAAGATAAAATTAATTAAAATCAAAATCATCTTCTTTCCCATCCCATTTGGCCTGCTCACCTATCATTTCTCTCTCTAACCATTTCCTCCATTGTTAAGTGAATCTTAAGATTAGGAAACCCTACTTTCATCCACAAATCTCACCCAAAATTAGTAGAAAACTTAGAATCAACACTAAATTGGAAGAGGTGGAAGTAAGAAATTGGGAGAAAGTGGAAGATTACAAGAGTTGGAAGAACTCCATTAGAGGTAAGCATTCTTTTAAGCTAACTTGGCTATGTATGCATGGATATAAGCTTGGATATGAGGATTTAACTTTAGAAATCATAAAAATTATACATGAATCTTGATCTAAGAATTTTGGCTAGCTTAGGAACCTTAGGGTTTTAGTATGTTTTAAATGAACTGAGCATGAAATTGGGCTTGTATGAAGTGGTATTCATGAGTTAGATGTTGAGCTTCCATGACTTCGCATGAGTTTGGAAGATGGAAAATTAGGGTTTTTGGGAAATTAGGGCTTTTTGGTATGTTATGCAATTGATGTTTATAAGGCCTAATTATGGTCATTTGGTATGTTTTAGTTGAGAATTTATGTTGAATTGATGAAAGGAATTGATGGACTTGTAGTGTGTTGAGTTCTTTGGAATTCTAGACCCTTGAGTCTAGCAGGTAAAATTAGTATAAATTGAGCTACATAGCTCTAATTGGTATGAATCAATTGGAGATGAAACCTAAGATATAATGCTAGAAATGTCATGAAGACACCTTGTCTAGAAACTAACCATAAGTTGCCTAAATTTGGTTTGAATCTAGATTGCAATTTTGGACTTGACCGAGAAATGACCAAATAAACGATTACTTAGTAAATTAGGCATAACTCACTCTAGAAAACTCCAAATTATGTGATTCTTAAACCAATGGAAACCTGAGATATAGAAGAACAATTATTATGAAATCCATAAGGCCCAATTATGATCCTAAGTTGATCATATTGCTAGACAAAATTGGTCCAGCAAATCTATCCTGATTCTGGACTGAACTAGATATTCTGGACGACTACCTATCCAACCGGTTTGACAAAATTGTCATAACTAAGGCTACAAAACATGAAAATTAGGTGATTCCAAAGCCACAATTCTCATAAGACGTATAACTAAATATTTTATTTTTGATCGTAACCGGATCCTAAAGTAACTTAGGAAATGGTTATGAGAAATCGAAATTCCCAACCTGAAATTCTTGCATTGGAACTATTTTGCCAGTTGACCTCAGGACCGTAATTAAACCATAACTTTCACTAGAAACTTCCAAATGGGATGAACCAAAATGATCTAGAAACCTAAGAATTAGAGCTATAACTTTGGTTCAGAAACCTTACTCAAATTGTGGGTGTAAGACCCTTAAATGTTAATTGTAATTCTGGAGTTATAGGATTTATGAGTCTAGGTTGGTTAATTAGCCATGACTTACCCTATACAACTTCAAATTTAGTGATTCTTGAACCTGTGTAACCATGAGACATAGGAGAACAACTCATATGAAGAACACTAAGCCAAATTATGACTGTAACTTGTCCAATTAGCTTTATAAATTTGACTTCCAGAATCTGTCCTCTTTTAGAACAGTATTGATCACTGGACCAATACTTTGTAAATTGACCATAACTAGAGCTACAAAACTCCAAATTGAGTGATTCAGATTAAAAATAAAACTAAGACATATAGGAACAATTTTTATGAAGAATACTTCACCAAATTATGACTAAAACTAGGTTGAAATGGGGTTACAAAATCAGGGTCTAAAACTGCCCTGAACCCAGAATATATGAAATTTCAAAAATTACTTAGGGATGCATTAGACATTTATTTGAGTAGTTATTGAAGATAATTGGGAAGAGTATTAAAATACTTTAATTGTGTATTTCAGTAAAAAAGAAGACTTTGAAGGATAAGGAGAATTGAGTCAAGAAAAAGAAGATTCACATAAGGTTTATGCATAACTAATCCTATTTCTTTGTTTTTCAATTGAAAGTTGATTTGAATAAGCTTATATGATTGATTTATGATTTTTATTGCATTGATAATTTTAATTTGATAAATTGTGTTGCCAACACTAAAAAGGGAAATTGATGGATGAATTGTGATTATTGATTTGCAATGAAATTCTTTGAATGAAATTATTTAGATTTATTTTTGAAACCACACTTGGCATGGCAGTTCTTATTGTGTTCCCCCTCCATTTATGGGATTGAGTTTGATTATGTTTCCTCCCTCTCTAGCTTACCAGTTGAGGTTAAGTTCAGATGAGTACTCATATAGCTAGCTAGCCACCTCCCTCATTAATTTCGGTTAGTGAGGTTGTAAATTGTTTTGTCGTGATGTACAATATGGCATTGATTGAAAATTTTGTGTCATGACCTAAGCTGTATGAATTATTGGCAATACCATTGGTTGAAATTGCTTGATAAAATGTTATTGAAAAGGTTGATTTCTATGATTGAAAATACTGATAATTGTTTTGTTAATTATGAACATTTAAATGTTTCAAATTCTTGGTTATACCTTGCACAAATATGTTTTATATTGAATTGTAAATTCTTTGTTGTGCACCATTGACTGTTCAGCAATAGCTATTTCATGCTGTCGCAGGTAAAGAGAAGGAAAGAGCTACAAAGTGAGCAGCGTGAAGTAGTGGTAGATATAGCTTCGGGTGTATATTAGGTATACCTTTTTGTATATGCATTTTGATGTAAATTATTCTGTATGTACATAAAGACAAATGAGCAATTGTATAAACAAAATTGCAATAATATTTTGATGTTTTCTGGCTTGTATCTTTGTATAAGAATATTCATTTTGATTTATGTTTATAAGATGAGAACTATTGCTTGGGGTTAATGGAAGGAACTGTGATGATTGAGTTGAATTATGGATGATATATTTTTATAAATTGATTTTCACAAGTTTAGAAGAACTATTTTATTGAATTTTTAGCCGTCACCATGCAAAATTTTCGGAAAATTCTAAAAATGCTAAATTAATTCTAAATGAATTTTATGGTATGTACCTAATTTAAAGGCACATTAATAACTATTTTATTTTCATTTTAAATTCTAAAATGAAATGGAATGGTTTTAAAATCCCTTGTAGTATATTTAATGGGTTATCGGTAGGTAAAGTTCGGTAATTCATTAGATATGCTACAGGATCATGTTATGCCTTACAAAGGGCTAAGGTATGACAACCGATAAGGCTAGTTTCTGAGGAAAGAGAAATAGCACATTTGGAAGCCAATTCTGGACAATATGACCATTGAATGGATGATTTAAGACCATTAATGGATTCCCCTCAATGAGACCTCCAAGATGGGACCAACCTTACTCTGATCGAACACCATTTGGGTCAACCATTAGACAACCTAGATCGATTGGTGAGATTTCCATTTTTGAAAAATAATTGTATGATAATTATTAAAGTAATTTGGGTTTCACAAATGTACATTTGGACCGATGGTAACCTTTTAGTGTAACACCCCTATTTGTATAGCCTGGTATATTTCACTGTTCCGATGACCGAAGTCGGTCCGGACAATTAAGAGGATTAGAACCACACTTAAGACAACTAGATAAGCCATAAATACAAATAATTAGTAATTGCCAATTAGTTAAGTATAAATAAGAAAAATAGGACATCAAAAGTTAAACGAGCTGAGAGTCACAGCGATGGGTGACCATCTCGGGAAGGACTGCGAAGTCGATTTAAACTTAAATTTCAAACCGTAAAATGTGATGTCGCAGTCCTTAAGACTATTGTGAACACAGTGGAAAAGTGAAAATCACGAAAAAGAATTATTAAGCCAGTCAAATAATTAGGTCGAGAACCTAAGAAATATTGAATTATTTGCAAGCGGGTTGAATCGGGAGGGCAATTTGGTCAATTGACCCCGAGAGCTAACTCCTGACCTAACTGTCAAATAAAACCAGAGAAAAGAAAATTTTAGAGTCGGGAATTAAATTAAAGAACTAAAAAAAAAGGAAAAGAAAAGAAAAAGCTAATTACATCACTTTTATGACATCAAAATGATGTCAAAATTGATTTTTAATTTCCCACCATATTTGACTAATTCAACTACATAAAAGTAACCATAAAAGACATAAAAATTAAAAAAGAAAATAGCCATTCTCTTACCTCAAAATTTCGACAGCCATAGCTCTCCCTAAGCTCACCATTGTTTCCTCCATGAAAGCTTGAGTACAAGCTTGTAAACACCCATTTAACCCTACCTTGCCCCAAATTCTTCCATAAAAACTTGTTTTACTCACTTGAGAAGAAGATTGATGACCAAAGAAAGAAGAAAAGAAGAAGGAAATTGAAGATTTGGCATCCAAGTTGAGGTTAGTGATTTAAGTTGCAAAATTAGTTTATTAGTTGTGTTTATAGCTTAACTAACTTAGAAATAAACTTAAAATAAAGTGAAATTAATTGTTCAAGGACCAAGCTGAAAATTCGGCTAGCTAGTGTTGCTATGCATATGCTTGTGTTTTGATTGAATTTAATATGTTAGGCAAGCTTGTATAGATTTGGTTAAATGTAACTACTAGTGTGGTTAGGGTTTGGCACCTAGGGTTTAGAGGCAAAAATGTGAGAAATGGTGAATTGATGTGTTTAACCTAGTTTGAAGTGAGAAATGGTCATTTGTGACCAAATGAAGTGTGTTGGAAGTGTTTAAATTGAGGTTAAATTCGGATTCATTGTGGTCATGTTGCAGGCAGTAGGACCAAGGTCCCTTTGAGGGACCAAAACTGAAAATTTACAAGTCCAATTGGTATGAGACCAATTGGGAATGAAAATAGACACAAAATGACACATTTTTCATTTAGGAATCATGCCCAAAAAGTGACTAAAACCTAGTGAACAAATTGACCAAATCCGGAAATTCTCAGTCTTACCTGTACAAACTGAATAAATGAATAATATAACTTGAGCTAGGCAGGTCTAAATGACTTGAAATTTTACCAGTGGATAGTTGAGGTATAGACCTAAAACATTGATGAAGAACACAAACCCAAATTATGCCATTAACCAAGTCATTTGACCACCCCAAGTTGGTGACCTAAAACTACCAGAAACAGAATTTTCCCAGAAATCTGGGTTAAGTCCAATCTGGCAGCCATAGTTCAAATGGCTATAACTTGAGCTACAAAACTCCAATTGGAGTGATTCAAAAAGGAGAATAAACTTAAGATAATAGAGAACATTTTCTATGAAGAAAGTTTTTCCAAATTCTAATAGTAAAATGACCAATAGAACAGTGCAACTTAAGACACCAAAACTGAAAATTTGCAAATTTTTTTAAAAGACATAGAATTTGAGTAAACAACCAAAACCAACAAATTTAGTGACCAAAATGTGGTATGTGGGTGAAGTTGGAATTCCCATAGCTATTAAGCCTTAGAAAGTCAGCAAATTGACTAGAATAGTATAGTGAATAGTAACCCCAAAACACAAAATTTAAAGAACATCGAGTTTAGCACATTAGAGCTAGGTAAAAGTGAATTTAAATTTATTTTTGTAATTATGCTAAGTTATGATACTGAAACACTGTGAAACTGTGTGTTTCAGTGGAAAAGAACACCGAGAAAGTGTCACACCCTACCCCTCTGTAAGGCATAACATGATCCCGTAGTATACCTAATGAATTATCAACTCCGTCTACTGATAACCCGTTAAATACACTACAAGGGATTTTAAAAACTTTTCTTACTTCTTTTACAGTAGTGAGCACTATTTACAGGTGTTAAAAACTTTTATGAACTGAAGTGATAGAACTAACACATTTGAATTATTTGGAATTTCTGTAAAAATTTTGGCAGAGTGTCATCTGTATTTTGGATAAAATAGTTCTTCAGAAAACCTGTAAAAAGCACTTCAACAGATTTCCAAATCTCAACTCTAACATATTTCTCAACATAACACATTTCTCAACTCCAATCAAAGACTGAGATAAAAGAAATATAATACAATTTTTACAAGCCAAAATAACTCATAATTATTTTACAACTTCAAGGTACAATTTGAATTTACAACTGCTCAAACCAAAAACAATATGTACATACAGTGGTCATACATTACAGTACAAAAAGCAAATTGTTGGTATCCTTATTATACCCGGTAATCTCTTGCTGGAGGTTCTAGCAGCCTAGTCTGCTGCTCTGTCTGTCTGTCTACCTACGACAGCAATAAAAAGCTATCGCTGAAACAGTGTCTCAGTGGTGCACAACATTAACCAAATACAACTTTAAATCATAATTCATAAATCATTTAAATGATGGATATGTAAAATCATAGTTAAATTCAAGACAATGAGTGTCAGAAGGAATTTAACACAATATCACAATAAATCTCAGAGATCAAAACATATTTAACTTCAAAAGGCAGTGAATGTCAATAAGGATTTAACTCCATTTCACAATCTCATAATACAAATCAATAAATCACACACAGCTTAATCATGTTCCAAAGTTCAATTCGTCCCAAAAGCCGATGGCTAATGAGGTATTCAATTCGTCCCAAAAGTCGATGACTAATGAGGAATAACATAGCTAGCTAGCAAAAATATGAGTACTCATCTAATTCGTCCTCAACAGGCACACACCTCAACACTTCAGCTAGAGAGGGAATTCAATTCGTCCCACTAGACAAGCTAGGAGGAATACAATCAATATACATGATAGCTGTGGTTTCAAACCATTTCCAAAGCTTTTCAATCAATAAGTATCCATCAATATCATTCAAACAATTTCTCACAATTTCAAACCATTTCTGGCTTTTCAAGCGATAAATATCCATTCAAACACATTTCTACAATTTAAAACAATAATGTACAAATAGTCATAATTCATTTCAATTGAAAAATTCAAAAGAAATAGTTGTTGTGCACAAACCTCTGATAATTGTCTCCTGGTCTGGAATCAGTGTTTCCTCCCCTTTTCCTGAGTCTTTGGTAACTGAGAAACACAATTTAAAGTGTTTTAGTACTAAATTAAATTGTCTCTAACGATAATGTTCGATAAGTAATTCACTGAAAGATATTATTTGCTTAATCACCTAATATACCGACCCTCGATGCGTTCTAGGTAAATTAGGTTTTAGTGTCACTAATATGTCACATTCGATAGTCTTTTAGGGTTAGTACATGTTACCAATTTCATTTTCCTTGTTTAGTGCATTTTATTGCAACTTGCTGGATTCCGGGATACTAGTTTGACCTAGCCGGACGACCTAGTTTCCTAGGTTTTTGGGTTTCAGTCAAAACTACAAACTTGTAGATCTATGTCTTACGGAACTTGGGGCAAAATTTTAGGTCATTCTGAGTTATGTAGACCAAGTTATGGTCATTTTACTGTTGCTGGTCAAATAGCATCAAATTTGGTCATTTTAGGTCAATTTTGGTCAACTTTGGTTCGGCCAGTTTTTGGACCCGAACTTGTGCAAGCTGTTTGACTTGCTTATAGTCATTTCTGGGCTTTGGTGTCTTCATAAGACTTGTAGGTATGGGTCTTAACTATTCATAGTTAAAATTTCAGGTCAATTGGACCTGTTTTCAGTGAGTTATGGCCTAAACACTAACTGCTGCCCAAATGGTCAGTTTTCAGGCCTCACTTGTACTTAATCCGAATTGGTCATTTTTCATGCTACCTTGCAAGCAGAATTTTGGTATGCTTTCTCAATGAAAGTTGGCACATTTTGTGCCTAGTTTCACCTCCAATTGGTCTCATACCAATTGGAGTTACACATTTAGTTTTATAGGTTAAAATGCACACTGCCCTTAATTACATTGCTTAAACATCTATTCATTACAAATTTACCTTGCTACAAATCCACCTCTCAACCCCATTCTGTTTTGGTACATTACCAAAACCATTTACCACTTCACATTAAAATCATATTGGGCAGAATACAAACATCCTTAATACACCAAATAAAACTCTAATTCATAAAGTCTAAATACAACCACAAATACACATAAACACTACTCATTATTTCATACAATTTCCACAACTAATTTATATACATATCCATCAATCCTCAATGTCATAATTCTGCCAATATCTTCATGAATTCATACATTCATCATGGAGTCTCAAGGCTGCCGAAATGCTCCACAATGCCAAAGTATCCCACAATTCATCAACTTCCATCCCAATTGCACAATCACCACATATATATACATGGAATTAACTTACTAGGACATTAATCACCCTACTCAACATAATTTCCCATCAAATAAATGTAAGAATACTTCATCAATATAGAACTCCATGGCTGTCCAAAATTGGACATATCAAGAACTCCTCAAACTTGAAAATTTTCTTCACAAATCAAACACCCATAACATGTATACAAACTTTAACAAAGCAATATTCAAAATCTCAAACTTACCTATTGTTGGGACTTGCTAAACCTTCACTAAACCTCTTGATATTGGTATCTACTTCTTCCTTGTGAAGTGGGGATAATTTTTAATGAAGATAGGTGTGGGAAAAGGAGGCTTGATCATGGGATGGTTAAGGTTTGAAGGTGGGCGGCCATGGGAGCTTTTTTTGGAGAATTTGGTTCGGCCATGGTGATTCTCTAGCTTGAAGATGAAGTGTTTAGTGGAGAAATCTGCCCACTAAAAACATATTATAATCCTAAGTGGTCCACTTACACAACATAAAATATATTTTATGTTTAACTTTCATTTATCTGACATTAAACCCATAATTTTAGCTATTTACTTTAGGTACCCTCAATTTAATTTTTCATTATATTTTCTAAGTGTAATATTATTTATTTTTAATGGACATTTAGGTCAAAAGACAATTCGGGATGTCAAATGACCATAATGCCCCTGTTCGGGTTGCATTCCCGATTTTTCGGTAACACCGGGTTTTGTCTGTTTTTCGATTTCTCACTTTTCCTTATACTAATTATTTAATTTTTCTTTGATATTTCTAATGATATTTATACTTCAATTGATGTCTCTTTAAGTCCTAAAATTATTTTCCAGGGTTCCTCGCAGTCCAGGGCTAGTCAACGGTCCACGCTGTAACTTCCGGTCTGGTCACCCATCGCTAGGGTTCTCGGCTAAACTTAACTTGTTTACTTTTCTTTTCTATTTTTTTTGGTTTGTTTTTCTTGTATTTTCTTTTCTTGTATTTCATTATTTTATGTCTCCTCACTCATAACGAAGTGTAGTTCTAGGCATCCTAGCTGTCCGGACAACACTGGTCACCGGAACAGTAGAACGCACTACCGAACTTAGGGGTGTTACAGAAAGAACCTGAGGAATAGAATCGAGGCCAAGAGGCTACTCGCTTAAGGTTTGTGCACAATGTATAATTTTTGTAAATTATCTTCTACATATTGTTTTGAAGAATTTGAGATATTGAATTGTGACATTATTATGATGCTTTTGATTTAAATTGTTGAAATTTATTTGTGTATATTTGAAATGGCAATGTTAGTAAATTGTTAAGATAAGTTTTGAAACCACAGTGTCATGACCATATATTTGAACACCTCACTAGCATGATTAGTGGGGGTAATCAATTTCGAATTTTGATTCTTTCTCTGGCTGAAGTGTTGAGGTGTGTACCAGTAGAAGAAGAATTTAAATGGATATCCATATATTTGAGCTAGCTAGCCTTGTGATGTGACTTCTCCTTAGCCTCTAGCTATTGAGATTATATTTGTTTCGAATGGCAAGATATAACTGTGGGTTTTATGAAATGTGTTTTGACACTTCAAAATGAAATTGTTTGGATTAAAATTTCATAATTCATGTTTCATGTTTAACTCTCATGCTCAGTCCCATTTTTGAATAAATGTAATTTAAATTCTGCATAAAGATTATTTTAGTATGTTGTGCACCACTGCGTCCTAGTACTTAGCGATGGCTGTTATTGCTGTCGCAGATTTAGAGACTAGAGGAGCAGCAGACTGAGCTGCTGAGTTTTGAGGACCTACCTGCTTGAAGTTATCGGGTATAAGTTATACCATGACTGTAAATATTTATTTTGATGTATGTAATGCACGTAAATGTATGAACATGTAAAATTGGTCTTGAGCAGCTTGTATAAAGCTTGTATAAAGTTTGTAATAAATTTTAGTTTGGATTTTCTTAATGTAAATTTTTAATATGATGTATATAAATTGTTTTACCCTTAATGAAATATGAATGGAAATATTTTATTTTAATTTGAATAAAGTTGATTGATAGTATCTTGATGATTATTGAATTTTTGGAAATTGAGAAATGAGGTTTGTTGAATTTTGAAACTTGAGAAATTGGTTGAGATTTATTGTGAATTTGAAGAAGTGGTTGAAATAAATAATTGGAAGTGCTTTTACTGGTATTTGAAGAATTGTTTTCTCAAAATACAGATGGCACTATGCGAAATTTTATAAAATTTGCGGAAAAACAAATGTGACAAAAATTTTTACTAGTTTTAAAACTTCAATTAAATAGTTTTAATACCTATTAGAAAATGCTCACCACTTATAAAAGTAAGAAAATTGTTTTAAAATCCTTTATAGGGTACTTAATGAGTTATTGGTAGGTGAAGTTTGGTAGTTCATTAGGTATTCTACGGGATCATGTTATGCCTTACAGAGGAGTAAGGTGTGACATGTTTTAGTGGTATCAGAGCAAATTTTTGAAGTATGTTTTAGCATGAGAATTTGTGTCTTTCCTTGTTAAGTACAACTACTCAATGCCCATATTTGTTACATACAGTGCATTACATCATAAATATGAACTCACGGAGGGAAATCTCCATGTGTTACTTGTTCAGGAGATACCCTAACTTTAGACTGAAATGGAAGAAGGGGATTGCTCAATCGAGCAATCTGTTGAAGCTGAGGCACAAGGGAAAGTCTCACTTTCTGAGAATGTTAGTGGGTCAAGAGCACTAGCCCCACAAATGCATGACTTCTGCACCATTTGCACTGCAGATGGCTACGATGTTTCAACAAATGGTTGGGGTATGCTGCTCTAGCTCCACCCGGATACGTGGCACAACCACGCCTCGGCCAGTGAGATGACAAGTTATTGAAGTATGGAGCTACTGAATTCAAGGGTACAGTAGACTCTTTAGAGGCAGAGCAGTGGTTAGAGAGAATGGACAGAGTGTTTAAGAAGTTGCACTACCAAAATGAACTGAAGTTTGAACATTCTGTGTTGCTACTGCAAGGGGATGCATATGATTGGTGGAAGACCATCCCCCATAGCTTGACTGAACCACCAATACTGACCTAGGATGACTTCATCAGAGAATTTAAACAAAAATATGACCCAAGCATATGTGGATCAAAAGTTGCAAGAATTTTTGAGTGCAGCAAGGAAGTAAATTAGTGGCAGCATATGAGAGGGAGTTCTCCCGCTTAAGCCACTATGTTGGGAGTCTCCTTTCCACCAACAAGGAAAGATACAAGAGATTTGAGACTCGTTTGAGGCCCAATTTGAGAATGCAAGTAGTGGGATTTAGACACAGCAATTTTTCAAAACTCATGTCTCAAGCACTCGAGTTAGAAAGGATTGAATCAGAAGCGACCCCAATAAAAGAAAAATAAGAAAAAGTTGAAAAATCAAAGAAAGACAAACGGGAAAAATCAATTGAATAGAGTTCTGGTGGTACTTCTGGGAAGAGAAAGAAATTTAGTGGACCCAGCCGAGGTCGAGGTGGAAGATTTGGAAGAGGCAGATTTTCTGGACAGAGACCCCCTAGGTCTGGTCAGCAGTCGAGTAGGGGTTCATATCCTGCCCGCCCCTGTGAGACTTATGACAAGATTCATGGGGGAGAATGCTATTAGGCCACTGGAGCCTGTTTTAACTATGGAGGCAAGGGCCATCTTGCTAAAGACTGCACTAGTGCTCCGAGATACGATCCAGCTCCTACGACTGTGGAAGAATCTATTCAGAGTCCTGCTTCTAGAAGTTCACAACCTATTGGCAAAGGAAGAGGCAGAGATAGAGGCACTGCTTCTGGCAGCCAGGGCACTATTGTTTAGTCAGCACAAGGAAGTGCTTCAGCCAGAGTCTACACAATGAGATAGCAAAAGAGGCTGAGACTTCTGATGTTGTAGCTGGTACATTCTCTATCTCTGATCAAGAAGTATTTGTGTTGTTTGATCCGGGTTTAACCCACTCATATGTTAGTGCTAACATAGTCAATTCACTTGTTGTTCCATGTGTCCAAATGGGTTTTGAAGTGCTAGTAACTAGTCCGTTAGGACAAGATGTCCGGGTCAATAGAATTTATAGGGACTGTCCTTTGGTGATCCAAGGACATGTTTTTCTGTCAGATTTGATTGAAATGCCCTTCAGAGATTATGATATTATCTTAGGCATGGATTGGTTAGCCAGGCATCACTCCATGATTGACTGTAGACTGAAAACAGTCACTTTTGGTCTCTCTTTGTACGGTGATGTGGTAATACATGGGGAGAGGCATTTACTGCCATCAAACATCATTTCGGCTGCACTAGCCAGAAAGATGATCAGAAAGAAGTGTGAAGCATACTTAGCACATGTGATAGACACCTAAGTGGGTAGTCTAGCATTGAGAGACATCCCCTGTCATGTGACTTTCCGGATGTATTTCCTGATGAATTGCCAGGATTACCTCCAGAAAGAGAGGTGCAGTTTGAGATTGATGTTATGCCTGGTGTGGACCCAATCTCCATAACGCCATATAAAATGGCACTTACAGAATTGAAAGAGTTGAAAGTACAGTTGCAAGAATTGCTTGACAAGGGCTTTATCCGCCCTAGTGTGTCGCCTTGGGAGCGGTGTTATTTGTAAAGATGAAGGATGGTTCTCTCCGCTTGTGTATTGATTATCGACAGTTGAATAAGGCGACAATAAAGAATAGATATCCATTGCCCCGCATTAATGACTTATTTGATCAGTTGAGGGGTGCAGCTGTGTTCTCTAAAATTGACCTGAGATCAAGTTATCATTAGTTGAAAGTACAGGAGCAGAGTATTCCTAAAACTGCCTTTAGAACCCGCTATGGCCATTACGAGTTCTTGGTTATGCCATTGGGTTAACTAATGCTCCAGCTGCTTTTATGGATCTGATGAACACTATCTTTATACCATACCTCGACCAATTTGTTGTGGTATTCATAGATGATATATTGGTCTATTCGAGGAGTGCAGAAGAGCATGATAGACATCTACGGATTGTACAACAGACTTTAAGGGAGAAACAACTATATGCCAAATTATCGAAATGTGAATTTTGGCTGAAAGAAATATCTTTCTTGGGACATGTAGTATCAGTAGAGGGCATCAAGGTAGATCCAAGTAAGATAGAAGCTGTCCTTAATTGGAGGCCACCCAGAAATATCACGAAGATTTGCAGTTTTCTAGGTTTAACTAGATACTACCATAGATTTGTGAAGGGATTTTCCATGTTGGCATCTCCATTGACCAAGCTGCTTAGAAAAAGATGTTAAATTTCAGTGGACGGATAAATGCCAATAGAGTTTTGATGAATTGAAGAAATGTTTGACTGAAGCTCCGGTCCTTACTTTACCTACTCCAGGTAAAGAATACATAGTTTATAGTGATGCTTCTCACAATGGGTTAGGCTGTGTATTGATGCAAGATTGAAATGTCATTGCCTATGCATCACGCCAGCTAAAACCGCATGAGAGGAACTATCCGACACATGACTTGGAGATTGCAGCTATTGTGTTTGCTCCTAAGATCGGGAGACATTATTTGTATGGAGAGAAGTGCTATATCTACACAGATCATAAGAGTTTGAAGTATTTGGTCACTCAGAAGGAGTTGAATTTGAGACAGAGGAGATGGTTAGAGTTGATAAAAGACTATGATTGTCTGATAGACTATTAGCCAGGGAAAGCTAATGTTGTGGTTGATGCCTTAAGTCGCAAGACTATGGCAAGTCTATGGGTTACTCCTTTGTCTATGGTACATGAGTTGAGATCATTATATGCCAACTTAGAGATTAATGATGAGGGGCAGACAATAGTTGCATGGCATGTATTGTAACACCCCTATGTTCGGTAGTGCGTACTACTGTTCTGGTGACCAGTGTTGTCCGGACAGCTAGAATGCCTAGAACTACACTTTGAGATGAGTGAGGAGATATAAAATAATGAAATACAAGAAAAGAAAATACAAGAAAAACAAAGGAAAAATAATAGTAAAGAAATGCAACCAAGTTAAGCGAGCCGAGAACCCTAGCGATGGGTGATGCCAGGAAGTCACGGCGTGGACCGTTGACTATAATACGGACATGGGAACCCTAGAAAATATTTTTAGGACTCAAATAAATATTTATTGAAGTATAAATATCATTAGAAATATCAAAGAAAAATTAAATAATTAGTACAAAGAAAAGTGAGAAATCGAAAAACGGACAAAACCCGGTGTTACCGAAAAATCGGGAATGTAACCCGAAAAGGGGCATTGTGGTCATTTGACACGCCGAGTTGTCTTTTGACCTAAATTTTCATAAAAAAAAAAATAATATTACACTTGGAAAATATAACGAAAATTTAATTTAGGTGTACCTAATATAAATAGTAAAAATGGAGGGTAAATTGACTAATTAACACATTTAAACATAAAATATAATTGATTTTGTGTAAGTGGACCACTAAGGACTATAATATGTATTTAGTGGGCAGATTAATCCACTCAACTTTATCTTCAACCTCCATTCTCCTCCCATGCTGAATTGAATTCCCTCACAACCTCCATGGCCTAAACTTGAAGAAGCTTCATCATCTCCTCCATTTCACCCCCAAACACCAAAGTTCCTTCATTAATCTTGATCCCCACTTCACAAGGAAGAAGTAGATACCAATTTTAAGAAGTTTTAGGGAAGATTTAGCAAGTCCCAACAATAGGTAAGTTTGAGTTTTTGATTATTGCTTTGTTAAAGTTTGTAAGGATGTTATGGGTGTTTGATTTATGGAGAAATTTTTGAGGTTTGATGTTGAATGGGAATGTGTACTTTTAGCAGCCATGGAAACACCTTGAAGGCAGTTTATTTGTGCTTGTAAATGGCGAATTAAATGATTGATTAAATATATATTGTGTAGGAAATTGTTTGGGTGATGTATACTTAGTATATGTAAATGTAAAATGAAATTTAAAACTTGGAAATTGATGGAATATAAATGTACCATTGTGGCAGTTTGTTGACTCTTGAAGAATGTTGGAATTCATGCTTGGATTATGGTATATTAATGTTGAATTGTGTTGGATGTTAGGGCAGTTTGAGTGTGTATATGATGGTGTGAAGTTGGACATGTAAATGAGCATGAATTGGTGATTGAATTGTTGTAAATTGAGTTGGACAAATTCTGCACTTGTTGGTGCACATTGAATGTAATTGTAAACTGCCAAAATGACCTATAATATGTTGTAAATTATGTTTAGGTTGTAGTACAACCAGAATTGGTTTGAATGTTAAGTTTGGTGAGTATTAAAAGTGATGCTTGATGTGTATGCAAGAATTGCAATAAGGCACTTTATATTTTAGGCCTATAACATTAAGTGTGTGGCTCCAATTGGTATGAGACCAATTGGAGGTGAAACTAGGTACAAAATGTGCCAACTTTCATGAAGGAAGCTTGCCAAAATTCTGCTTGCAAGGTAGCTTGAAAAATGACCAAATCCGGATTAAGTGCAATTGAGGCCTGAAGATTGACCATTTGGGCAGCAGTTAGTGTTTAGGCCATAACTCACTCAAAACAAGTCCAATTGACCTGAAATTTTAACCATGAATAGTTAAGACCCATATCTACAAGTCTTATGAAGACACTAAAGCCCAAAAATGACCATATGCAAGTCAAACAGCTTGCACAAGTTCGGGTCCAAAAACTGGCCGAACCTAAAATGACCTAAAATGACCTAAAGTGACCAATTTTGGTGCAATTTGACCAGCAATAGTAAAATGACCATAACTTGGTCTACATAACTCAGAATGACCTGAAAATTTTCCCCGCGTTCCACAAGACATAGATCTACAAGTTTTTAGTTTTGACCGAAACCCGAAAACCGAGGGAACTAGGTTGTCCGGCTAGGTCAAACTAGTATCCCGGAATCCAGCAAATTGCAAGAAAATGCAGTATACACGGAAATGAACATGGTAACATGTACCAACCCTAAAATACTATCGAATGTGACATATTTATAACATTAAAACCTAATTTACCTAGAATGCACCGAGGGTCGATATATTAGGTTGATTAAGCAAATAATAGCATTCAGTGAATTACTTATCAAACATTATCATTAGAGACAATTTAATTAAGTAATGAAACACTTCAAATTGTGTTTCTCAGTTAGCAAAGACTCAGGGAAAGGGAAGGAAACACTGAGTCAAGACCAGAGATAGTTATCGTGAGGTTTGTGCACAACGGCTATTTCTTTTGAATTTTTCAATTGAAGTGAATTATGACTATTTGTACATTATTGTTTTAAATTGTGGAAATGTGTTTCAATGGATATTTATCGCTTGAAAAGCACTGTAAATAGTTTGAAATTGTGAGAAATTGTTTGAATGATATTGATGGATACTTATTGATTGAAAAACATTGGAAATGGTTTGAAACCACAGCTATCATGTATATTGATTGTATTCCTTGCTAGCTTGTCTAGTGGGACGAATTGAATTCCCTCTTTGGCTGAAGTGTTGAGGTGTGTGCCTGTTGAGGACGAATAGAATGAGTACTCATATTTTTGCTAGCTAGCTATGTTATTCCTCATTAGTCATCGACTTTTGGGACGAATTGAATACCTCATTAGCCATCGGCTTTTGGGACGAATTGAACTTTGGAACATGATTAAGCTGTGTGTGATTTATTGATATGTATTGTGAGATTGTGAAATGAATTTAAACTCTTATTGACATACACTGTCTTTTGAATTTAACCATGATCTGACTTATTGAAATTTATTGTGATATTGAGAAATGGAGTTTAAATTCTTGTTGACATTTATTGTCTTGAATTTAACTATGGTTTTGAGTATCCACTCTTTATATGAATTATCATGTAACACCCCTAAGTTCGGTAGTGCGTTCTGTTGCTCCGGTGACCAGTGTTGTCCGGACAGCTAGGATGCCTAGAACTACACTTCGATATGAGTGAGAAGACAAAAAATAATGAAATACAAGAAAAGAAAATATAAGAAAAACAAAGGAAAAATAATAGTAAAGAAATGTAACCAAGTTAAGCGAGCCGAAAACCCTAGCGATCGGCGTGGACCGTTGACTAGCCCTGGACTGCGGGGAACCCTTGAAAACATTTTTAGGACTTAAATAGACCCTTATTGAAGAATAAATCTCATTAGAAAGATCAAAGAAAAATTAATTAATTAGTGCAAAGAAAAGTGAGAAATCGAAAAACAGACAAAACGGTGTTCTGAAAAATCTGAATGTAACCGAGCAGGGCATTATGGTCATTTGACATCCCGAATTGTCTTTTGACCTAAATGTCCATTAAAAGTAAATATTATTTCACTTAGAAAATAAAATGAAAAATTAATTTGGTGGTACCTAAAGTGAATAGCAAGAATTAAGGGTTTAATGTGGAATAAGTGGGAATTTAACATATTATATGAATTAATTAGAGTAAGTGGACCACTAAAGGAATAAACTAAGGATAATGGGGCAGGTGTAAGTCCATAACACAAGCTGAAACTTCATCTTCTCCAAATGAATTCATCCATGCCGATTTGAGAAGGAAGAAAATCCTCCATTGCCGTTTCTGCATGAGCTTGATCCACTCCTCCATTTCAACTCCAATCACTTAGATAGCTTCATAAAAAATTGTCTACACATCATAAGGAAGAGCTTGATACCAAAATCAAGAAGTTTAATCAAGGTTTAGCAAGCTCCAACCATAGGTAAGTTTACATTTTTGAATGTTGCTTTGTTAAACTTTGTGTACATGTTAATGGTGTGTGCTTTGCGAAGAAAATTTTCAAGTTTGAAGAGTTCTTGATATATCCAGTTTGGACAGCCATGGAGTTGTGTATTTGATGATTTATTTTACATATATTTGATGAGAAATTATGATGAATAGGGTGATTTAATGTCCTAGTAGTTAAATTCCATGTATATGTGGTGATTGTACAATGGGGATTGAAGTTGACGAATTATGGACACTTTGGCATGGTGAAGCTTTGCGGCAGCCTTGGGATACTTTGATAAATGTATGAGTGCATGAAGGTATTGGCAGAATATTGACATTGAGGATTGATGGATATGTATATAGATTGGTTGTGTAAAGTGTATGTAAGAATGAGTAATGTTTATGTGTATATGTGATTGTACTTAGACTTTGTAAATTTGAGTTTATTTGGTGTATTGAGGATGTGTGTAATCTGCCCAAAGTGACTTTAAAGTGAAGTGGTATATGGTTTTGGTAATGTACCAAAACAGAATTGGTAAGGGAAGTGGACATATAGTAAGGTGAATGTGTCATTGATGTATGTTTAAGCAAGGTAATTAAGGGCAGTATACATTTTAGCTTATAACTTTAAATGTGTAACCTCAATTGGTATGAGACCAATTGGAGGTGGAACTAGACAAAAAATGTGCCAACTTTCATTGAGAAAGCATACCACAATTCTGCTTGAAAGGTAACATGAAAAATGACCAATTCGGATTAAGTGCAATTGAAACTCAAAACTGACCAATTGGGCAGCAGTTAGTGTTTAGGCCATAACTCACTCAAAACAGGTCCAATTGACCTAAAATTTTAACCATTAATAGATAAGACTCATACCTACAAGTCTTATGAAGACACCAAAGCCCAGAAATGACCAGAAGCAAGTCAAAAAGCTTACACAAGTTCGGGTCCAAAAACTGGCCGAACCAGAGTTGACCAAATTGACCTAAAATTGACCTAATTTGATGCCATTTGACCAGCAATAGTATAATGACCATAACTTGGTCTACATAACTCAGAATGACCTAAAATTTTGCCCCGCGTTCCATAAGACATAAATCTACAAGTTTGTAGTTTTAACGAAACCAAAACCGAGGAAACTAGGTTGTTGGCTAGGTCAAACTAGTATCCGGAATCCGAGAAGTTGCATTAAAATGCACTAAACAAGGAAATGAGTTTGGTAAAGCGTACCAACCTAAAACCCTATCGAATGTGACATATTAATGACACTAAAATCTAATTTACCTAAAACACATCAAGGGTCGGTATATTAGGTGATTGAGCAAATAATAGCCTTCAGTGAATTACTTATCGAACATTATCGTTAGAGACAGTTTAATTTAGTAATCGAAACACTTTAAATTGTGTTTGTCGCTACCAAAGACTCAGAAAAGGGAAGGAAACACGAGTCCGCATCAGAGACAGTTATCAGAGGTTTGTGCATAACAGCTATTTCTTTTGAATTATTTTCAATTGAAATAAATTATGACTATTTGCATATTATTGTTTTAAGTTGTGAAATTGTGAAAAATGGTTTGAATGATATTCATGGATACTTATTAATTGAAAAGCAGCATGGTGGTTTGAAACCACAGCTATCATGTCCATTGATTGTATTCCTCGCTAGCTTGTCTAGTGGGATGAATTGAATTCCCTCTCTGGTGAAGTGTTGAGGTGTGTGCTGTTGAGGACGAATAGAATGAGTACTCATATTTTTGCTAGCTAGCTATGTTATTCCTCATTAGTCATTGACTTTTGGGATGAATTGAATACCTCATAAGCCATCGACTTTTGGGATGAATTGAACTTGGGAACATGATTAAAGCTGTGTGTGATTTATTGATGCATATTGTAAGATTGTAAAATGAGTTTAAATTCTTATTGACATTCACTGTCATTTGAATTTAGCTATGTTTTGATTACTGAGATTTATTGTAATATTGTGTTAAATTCCTTATGACATTATTGTCTTGAATTTAACTATAGTTTTAAGTATCCACTATTTACATGACTTATGAATTGTGATTTAAATTGTATTTGATTAATGTTGTGCACTGCGAGACATTGTCTCAAATGATAGCTTTATTGTTGTCGCAGTAGACAGACAGTAGGAGCAGACTAAGGCCGCTAGTACCTCCAATGAGACTACGGGTATAATGAGTATACCAATATTTTGTATTTTGTAATGTAATGTATGTTCCTTTGTATGTACATATTGTTGTTGGTTTTGAGCAGTTGTAAATAAAAATTGTACATTGAAGTCGTAAAATAATTATGAGTTATTTTGGCTTGTAAAAATTGTATTATATTTCTTTTATCTCAGTCTTTGAAAAATCACTGTGGATTTGAGTTGAGAAATGTGTTGTGTTGAGAAATATGTTGGAGTTGAGATTTGGAAATCTTTTGAAGTGCTTTTTTACAAGTTTTCTGAAGAACTGTTTTATCCAAAATACAGATGGCACTCTGCCAAAATTTTTACAGAAATTCCAAATAATTTAAATATGTTAGTTCTATCACTTCAGTTCAAAAAGGTTTTTAACATCTGTAAATAGTGCTCACCACTGTAAAAGAAGTAAGAAAAGTTTTTAAAATCCTTTGTATTGTATTTAATGGATTATCAGTAGACGGAGTTGGTAATTCATTAGGTATACTACGGGATCATGTTATGCCTTACAGAGGGGTAGGGTGTGACATGTTTTAGTGGTATCAGAGCAATGTTTTTAAATTCTGTTTTCACATGTTACTTGAATATTCTTTCTTCATAGTACAACTGCTCAATATCATTGTTTGATACATACAGTACATTACATTATAAATATGCACTAACGGGAGGAAATCTCCTTGTGTTATTTGTTCAGGAGATCTAAAATCCTCACATTGACTATGGAAGAGGGTGATCGTTCAGTCGATCAATCTGTAGATGCTGAGGTGGAAAGGGATGCCCCAGGCCTACTTAATGTTAGTGGTTCAATACACAGCCCCTGCATCTGCATTTCTGCTCGATTCGCTCGTGAGATGGTCGCAATGTTCCAACAAATGGTGGTAATGTACCTACTCAAGTCCCAATACAGACACGATTGGTACAACCACGATTTCCTACTAGGCGAGATGATAAATTGATGAAATATGGGGCTCTGAGTTCAAAGGGCGATAGATCCTCTAGAAGTGAGCAGTGGTTAGAGAGGATGGATAGGGTATTCAAGAAACCGCATTGCAGAGGAGCTCAAATTTGAATACTCGGTGTCTTTGTTCTGAGGATGCTTATGATTGGTGGAAAACCATTCCCCACGATGCAGTAGAACTGCGATCTTGACTGGAATGACTTTCTCGGGAATTCGAGACAAATATGTCACGATGCTTATGTAGACCCGGAAGCTGCAAGAGTTCCTAAGTCAAAGCAGGCGGATCGGTGGTGAGTATGAAAGAGAATTTTCCCACCAAAGCCATTATGCAGTGAGTCTACTCTCTACCAGCAGGGAGAGATGCAAGAGGTTTGAAACCGGCTTGAAGCCCAGTATCAGACTACAAGTAGTCGGCTTAAAACACACTAACTTCTCTGAACTTATTTCTCAAGCTCTAGAGTTAGAAAGAATTGAGTGCAAAGCGCTCTGAGAGAAAGAAATCGGAGAAGGCAGAGAAAGAGGGAAAATCAGAAACGAGTTCAGTGGTCCTCACTGGAAGAGGAAGAACCATGGGGACATGGCGGAGGTGGCAAGAAGTCTAGTAGGGAAGATATTCGGAATGAAGCCTCCCCTATCCGTCGACAGAGTACCAGGGGTTCCTACCCTCCCCGCCAATGTGAAACTTGTGGAAGAAATCATGGTGGGATATGTTATAAGGCTATTGGAGCCTGTTATAACTGTGGAGGCACCGGACACTTTGCCAAGGACGCACCGATGAGTCGTGAGGTTGGACCACCTCCTACTCTGCAGAAGGTCGATTCGAGCCACACCTGGAAGTTCACAACCACCCAGCAGAGGTAGAGGCAGGGGTAGAGGTAGCCCAGCAGGCAGCCAAGGCACAGTGAAACAATCAGAGCAAGACAGTGCTCTAATCAGAATGTATGCAATGAGACAGAGGGAAGAGGCCGAGACATCTGATGTTGTGGCTGGTACCTTCTCAACTTTTAATCAGAATGTGTTTGTGTTATTTGATCCGGGTTCTACCCATTCTTATGTGAGTGCTAGCATCATTGATTGCATTCTTTGTTCCATGTACAAAAATGGACTTTGAGGTGCTAGTAACAAGTCCACTAGGGACAGAAGTCGGGGTTAATAGAATGTATAGAGATTGTCCTTTGGTGATCCAAGGACACACTTTTCTTTCGATCTCATTGAAATGCCCTTGAGATTATGATATCATCTTGGGCATGGATTGGTTAGCTAGGTATCATGCCATGATTGATCAGTAGGTGAAGATAGTCACTTTTGGCCTTCCTCGATCTGATGATGTGGTAATACTGAGGAGAGGCAGTTATTGCCATCAAACATCATTTCGGCTGCACTAGCCAGAAAAATGATCAGAAAGGGGTGTGAAGCCTACTTGGCACATGTGATAGACACCCAAGTGGGGAGTCCAGCATTGAAGGACATTCCTACAGTACATGACTTTCCAGATGTGTTTCCTGATGAATTGCAGTTTGAAATTAATGTTATGCCTGTTGTGGATCCAATCTCCATAACGCCATACAGAATGGCACCAGCAGAGTTGAAGGAGTTGAAGATACAATTGCAAGAACTACTTGAAAAGGGCTTCATCCGCCCTAGTGTGTCACCTTGGGGAGCACCAGTGTTGTTTGTTAAGAAGAAGGATGGTACTCTCCGCTTATGTATTGACTACCGACAGTTGAATAAGGTGACAATAAAGAACAGATATCCATTGCCTCGCATTGATGATCTGTTTGATCAGTTGAAGGGTGCAGCTGTATTCTCCAAAATTGATTTGCGATCTGGTTATTATCAGTTGAAGGTGCAAGAGTAGAGTATTCCAAAAACTGCTTTCAGAACTCGGTATGGCCACTATGAGCTTCTAGTAATGCCATTCGGGTTAACAAATGCTCCAACTGCTTTTATGGATCTGATGAACACTATCTTCAGACCATATCTTGATCAATTTGTGGTGGTGTTTATTGATGACATTTTGATATATTCAAGGAATTCACAGGAGCATAGCGGACATTTGCGGATTGTACTGCAGACTTTGAGGAGAAACAACTATACGCCAAATTGTCGAAGTGTGAATTTTGGTGAAAGAAATCTCCTTTTGGGACATGTTGTGTCATTTGAAGGGATTAAGGTAGATTCAGAAGGTAGAAGCTATCCTTAATTGGAAGCGCCAGAACATCACGAAATTCACGATTTTAGGTTTAGCTGAATATTACCGTCGGTTTTTGAAGGGGTTTTCTATGTTATATTCTACACTGAACAAACTGCTTAGGAAAGATGTAAAATTTAAGTTGACAGATAAATGTCAGCAGAGTTTTTATGAGTTGAAGAGGTGTTTGGTGAAGCTCAGTTCTCACTTTACATACTCTTGGTAAAGAATACACAGTTTATATTGATGCTTCTCACAATGGGTTAGGCTGTGTACTGATGCACGATCGGAATGTCATTGCTTATGCACCACGCCAGCTCAAACCGCATGAGAGGAATTACACAACACATGACCTAGAATTAGTAGCTCTTGTTTTTGCTCTGAAGATCTGGAGACACTATTTGTATGGAGAGAAATTCTACATGTACACAGATCACAAGAGCTTGAAGTACTTAGGCACCCAGTAGGAATTAAATTTGAGGCAGAGGAGATGGTTAGAACTCATCAAAGATTAAAATTGCTTAATACACTATCTGACAGGGAATGAAAATGTGTTGTTTAACGCCTTAAGTCGCAAGACTATGGCAAGTCTCAGAGTTTCTCCTTTGTCCATGGTATGTGAATTGAAAGCCTGACATGCGGTTTAGAGATTGATGATGAGGAATGACGGTAGTTGCATGGCATGTACAGCGGTGTTGATTGATCGGTCGAATGGTGCTCGAGTGATGTAAAATATCAAAAGCTTCTGAATGAAGTCCAGCAGGGCAAGTAACCTGAATTTTCTATGAGAGATGATGGTTTATTGCTACATCAGGGCAGAATGTGCATTCCTAGTGATGTGGAATTGATACAGATCATTATGAAGGAAGCACATGAGTCTCTTTTTGCTATTCACCCTGGTGGAACTAAAATTTCTGAGGAGTGAAAGAGCATTCTTGGTGGATAGGTATAAAGAGAGATATAGTGAGTTTGTTTCCAAATGCCTAACTTGTCGACAAGTGAAGGCGAACATCAAGTTCCAACTGGTTTGTTACATCCTTTGTCGGTACCAGAGTGGAAATGGGAACGGATAACTATGGATTTTGTTACAGGACTTCCAAGGACACAGAATAGTCATGATGCAGTATGGGTTATAGTTGACAGATTAACCAAGTGTGCTCACTTTTTGCCAGTTCGGATGGACTATAGCCTAGAAAGATTGGCCAGATTGTACATATATGAGATTGTAAAATTGCATGGAGTGCCAGTATCAATTGTGTCTGACAGAGATCCTAGGTTCACTTCTAGATTCAGGGTAGTCTTGAGAGAGCCCTAGGAACTAGATTGAACTTCAAGACGAGATTCCACCCAGCGACGGATGGCGATCGAGAGGGTTATTCAGATATTGGAGGATATGCTATGGGCTTGTGTGATTGAATTTGAAGGTAGTTGGGATACACACTTGCCTTTGATTGAGTTTTCTTATAACAACAGCTACCAATCAAGCATTGGGATGCCTCCATATAAAGCTTTGTATGGCAGAAAGTGCAGAACTCCCATATGTTGGGATGAGGTAGATGAAAGGAAGATGATTGGGCCAGAAATTGTTCAGCAGACAGATGAAAAGATCAAATTGATCAGAGATAGACTCAAAGTGCATCAGGTATCGGAAGTCCTATGTTGATCGACGAGAAGAGATATTGAATATGCGATGGGTGATAAGGTATTCCTCAAAGTTTCTCCTTGGAAGAGGATTATGAGATTTGGCGAGAAAGGAAAGCGAGTCCTCGTTTCATCGGACCATATGAAGTTCTAGAAAGAGTGGGTCCTTTGGCATATCGGTTGGCATTACCTCCGAGTTAGCAAGGATACACAATGTCTTCCATGTGTCCATGTTAAGGAGTACAGATCGACCCATCTCATGTACTATCAGTTGAATTGATTGAGGTAAATCCAGACCTCTCATATGAGGAAGAACCCATAAAAATTATGGCTTATGAGGTGAAGCAGCTAAGGAACAAACATATACATCTGGTTAAAGTGCTGTGGAACCATCATTCAGGCTAGGAAGCTACTTGGGAATGTGAAGAGGATATGAGGAGACAGCACCCACAGCTGTTCAGAGACTAATGCCGAGTAAAATTTTGAGACGAAATTTATTTAAGGGGGGGAGAATTGTAACACCCCTATGTTCGGTAGTGCGTACTACTGTTCCGGTGACCAGTGTTATCCGGACAGCTAGAATGCCTAGAACTACACTTCGAGATGAGTGAGGAGACATAAAATAATGAAATACAAGAAAATAAAATACAAGAAAAACAAAGGAAAAATAATAGTAAAGAAATGCAACCAAGTTAAGCGGCGAGAACCCTAGCGATGGGTGGCCGTCAGGAATTCACGGCGTGGACCGTTGACTAATACTGGACGCAGGAACCACGAAAAATATTTTTAGGACTCAAATAAATATTTATTGAAGTATAAATATCATTAGAAATATCAAAGAAAAATTAAATAATTAGTACAAAGAAAAGTGAGAAATCGAAAAACGGACAAAACCCGGTATTACCGAAAAATCGAGAATGCAACCCGAACAGAGGCATTGTGGTCATTTGACAACCCTAGTTGTCTTTTGACCTATATGTCCATTAAAAATAAATAATATTATACTTGGAAAATATAATGAAAAATTAATTTAGGGGTACCTAATGTAAATAGTAAAAATGGAGGGTAAATTGACTAATTTTCACATTTAAACATAAAATATAACTGATTTTGTGTAAGTGAACCACGGAGGATTATAATATGTATTTAGTGGGCAGATTAATCCACTAAACTTCATCTTCAACCTCCATTCTCCTCCCATGCTGAATTGAATTCCCCCACAACCTCCATGGCCGAAACATGAAGAAGCTTCATCATCTCCTCCATTTCACCCCCAAACACCAAAGTTCCTTCATTAATCTTGATCCCCACTTCACAAGGAAGAAGTAGATACCAATATTAAGAAGTTTTAGTGAAGATTTAGCAAGTCCCAACAATAGGTAAGTTTGAGTTTTTGATTATTGCTTTGTTAAAGTTTGTAAGGATGTTATGGATGTTTGATTTATGGAGAAATTTTTGAGGTTTGATGTTCAATGGGAATGTGTACTTTTGCAGCCATGGAAACATCTTGAAGGCAGTTTATTTGTGCTTGTAAATGGTGAATTAAATGATTGATTAAATGTATATTGTGTAGGAAATTGTTTGGGCGATGTATACTTAGTATATGTAAATGTAAAATGAAATTTAAAGCTTGGAAATTGATGGAATATAAATGTACCATTGTGGCAGTTTGTTGACTCTTGAAGAATGCTGGAATTCATGCTTGGATTATGGTATATTAATGTTGAATTGTGTTGGATGTTATGGCAGTTTGAGTGTGTATATGATGGTGTGAAGTTGGACATGTAAATGAGCATGAATTGGTGATTGAATTGTTGTAAATTGAGTTGGACAAATTCTGCACTTGTTGGTGCACATTGAATGTAATTTTAAACTGCCAAAATGACCTATAATATGTTGTAAATTATGTTTAGGTTGTGGTACAACCAGAATTGGTTTGAATGTTAAGTTTGGTGAGTATTAAAAGTGATGCTTGATGTGTATGCAAGAATTGCAATAAGGCAATTTATATTTTAGGCCTATAACTTTAAGTGTGTGGCTCTAATTGGTATGAGACCAATTGGAGGTGAAACTAGGCACAAAATGTGCCAACTTTCGTGAAGGAAGCTTGCCAAAATTCTGCTTGCAAGGTAGCTTGAAAAATGACCAAATCCGGATTAAGTGCAATTGAGGCCTGAAAATTTACTATTTGGGCAACAGTTAGTGTTTAGGCCATAACTCACTCAAAACAGGTCCAATTGACCTGAAATTTTAACCATGAATAGTTAAGACCACATCTACAAGTCTTATGAAGACACCAAAGCCTAGAAATGACCATATGCAAGTCAAACAGCTTGCACAAGTTCGGGTCCAAAAACTGGCCGAACCTAAAATGACCTAAAGTGACCAATTTTGGTGCAATTTGACCAGCAATAGTAAAATGACCATAACTTAGTCTACATAACTCAGAATGACCTGAAATTTTTCCCCGCGTTCCATAAGACATAGATCTACAAGTTTGTAGTTTTGACCGAAACCCGAAAACCGAGGAACTAGGTCGTGCAGCTGGGTCAAACTAGTATCCCAGAATCCAGCAAATTGCAAGAAAATGTAGTATACACGGAAATGAACTTGGTAACATGTACAAACCCTAAAATACTATCGAATGTGACATATTAATAACATTAAAACCTAATTTACCTAGAATGCACCGAGGGTCGATATATTAGGTTGATAAAGCAAATAATAAGCATTGATGAATTACTTATCAAACATTATCGTTAGAGACGGTTTAATTAAATCTTGAAACACTTCAAATTGTGTTTCTCGATTAGCAAAGACTCGAGGAAAGGAAGGAAACACGAGTCAAGACCGAGAGACGATTATCGAGGTTTGTGCACTGTGGCTATTTCTTTTGAATTTTTCAATTGAAATGAATTATGACTATTTGTACATTATTGTTTTAAATTGTGGAAATGTGTTTGAATGGATATTTATCACTTGAAAAGCAATGTAAATGGTTTGAAATTGTGAGAAATTGTTTGAATGATATTGATGGATACTTATTGATTGAAAAGCATTGGAAATGGTTTGAAACCACAGCTATCATGTATATTGATTGTATTCCTCGTTAGCTTGTCTAGTGGAATGAATTGAATTCCCTCTCTGGCTGAAGTGTTGAGGTGTGTATGCATTGGGGCGAATAGAATGAGTACTCATATTTTTGCTAGCTAGCTATGTTATTCCTCATTAGTCATCGACTTTTGGGACGAATCGAATACCTCATTAGCCATCGGCTTTTGGGACGAATTGAACTTTGGAACATGATTAAGCTGTGTGTGATTTATTGATATGTATTGTGAGATTGTGAAATGAATTTAAACTCTTATCGACATACACTGTCTTTTGAATTTAACTATGATCTGACTTATTGAAATTTATTGTGATATTGAGAAATGGAGTTTAAATTCTTGATGACATTTATTGTCTTGAATTTAACTATGGTTTTGAGTATCCACTCTTTATATGAATTATCAATTGTGATTTAAAATTTTATTGGTTAATGTTGGCCACCACTGAGACATTGTCTCAGCGATAGCTTTTCATTGCTATCGCAGTGAAATGACAGACGAGAGCGGCGAACTAGGTTGCTAGTACATCAATGAGAGATTATCGGGTATATTGAGTATACCTCATTTTGCATTTTGTACTGTAATGTATATTCACTGTATGTATATATTGATTTTGGTTTTGAGCAGTTGTAAATTCAAATTGTACATTGAAGTTGTAAAATAATTATGAGTTATTTTGGCTTGTAAAAATGTATTATAATTCTTGTATCTCAGTCTTTGAAAAATCACTGTGGATTTGAGTTGAGAAATATATTTGTGTTGAGAAATATGTTGGAGTTGAGATTTGGAAATATATTTAAGTGCTTTTTACAGGTTTTCTGAAGAACTGTTTTATCCAAAATACAGATGGCTCTGCTAAAATTTTTACAGAAATTTAAAATAATTCAAATGTGTTAGATCTATCACTTGATTCAAAAGGTTTTTAACACCTGTAAATAGTGCTCACCACTGTAAAAGAGGTAAGAAAAGTTTTTAAAATCCCTTGTGGTGTATTTAATGGGTTATCAATAGTCGGAGTTGGTAATTCATTAGGTATACTACGGGATCATGTTATGCCTTACAGAGTGGTAGGGTGTGACATGTATAACCATTGTTGATTGATCCGATCAAAATGGCTGCTCATAATGATGAAAAGTATCAGAAGCTGTTGGAAGAAGTCCGACAGGCAAGAAACTAGAATTCTCGATCAGAGATGATGGTCTACTGCTACACCAGGGCAGAATGTGTGTTCCTAATGATGTTGATTTGAGGCAGATCATTTTGAAGGAAGCACAAAAGTCTCCTTTTGCCATGCACCCTAGTAGCACAAAAATGTATAGAGGGCTAAAGGAGTATTACTGGTGGATGGGTGTGAAAAGAGATATGGCAGAGTTTATTTCCAAATGCCTAACTTGTCAGCAAGTAAAGGCAGAGCATCAAGTACCCACTTGGTTGTTACATCCACTACCAGTACCAGAATGGAAATGGGAGAGAATAACGATGGATTTTGTGATGGGACTTTCGAGGACACAGAAGAGTCATGATGCAGTTTGGGTTATTGTTGACGGACTGACTAAGTCTACTCATTTTCTACCAGTCTGGATGGACTATAGTTTAGAAAGATTGGCCAAGTTGTACATTGTTGAGATTGTGAGACTGCATGGAGTGCCAGTATCCATCGTATCAGACAAAGATCCTACGTTCACTTCTAGATTATAGGGTAGTCTTTAGAGAGCCTTAGGAACTAGATTAAACTTCAGTACTACATTCCACCCACAGACAGATGGCCAATCTGAGAGGGTAATTCAGATCTTGGAGGACATGCTACGAGCTTGTGTAATTGAATTTGAGGGCAGTTGGGACACACACTTGCCTTTGATTGAGTTTGCTTACAACAACAGCTACCAATCAAGCATTGGGATGCCTCCATATGAAGCTTTGTATGGTAGAAAATGTAGAACCCCGTTGTATTGGGATGACGTGGGTGAAAGAAAGGTGATTGGGCCCAAAATTGTTCAGCAAACTAAAGAGAAAATCAGATTGATCAGAGATCGACTTAAGACTGTATCGGACCATCAGAAGTCCTACATTAATCTGAAAAGAAGGGATATTGAGTATGCAGTGGGTGAGAAAGTATTCCTCAAGGTTTTCCCTTGGAAGAGAATTATGAGATTCAGCAAAAAGGGGAAACTGAGTCCTCGTTTTATTGGGCCATATGAGGTTTTGGAAAGAGTGGGTCTTCTGGCATATCGTTTGGCACTACCTCCAGAGTTGGAGAAGATACATAATGTCTTCCATGTGGCTATGTTGAGGAGGTAACGAGCCGACCCATCTCATGTACGTCCAGGAGCAGAAGGTGACGTGACTCCAGACCTCACATATGAAGACGAACCCAGAGAGATTCTGCTTATGAGTTGAAGCAGCTATGGAACAAGAAGTTATCGTTGGTAAAAAGTGCTGTGAAACCATCATTCGGGCCAAGAAGCTACTTGGGAACGAGAGGAAGAAAGGAGGAGACAGCACCTGGTTGTTCGAAGATTGATACGGGTAAAATTTCGAGACGAAATTTATTTAAGGGGGGGGGGGAGAATTGTAACACTCCTATTTATATAGCCTGATATATTTCATTGTTCCGGTAACTGGAGTCGGTTGGACAATTAAGAGGATTAGAACCACATTTAAGACAACTAGATAAGCCATAAATACAAATAATTAGTAATTGTCAATTAGTTAAGTATAAAAAGAAAAAGCGAGAATATAAGAAGTTAAGCAGTGAGAGTCACGGCAATGGGTGACCATCTCGGGAAGGCTGAAGTAAATTTAAACTCAAATTTGATTTGTGAAATGTGGCCGCGGTCCTTAAGACTATTGTGAACACGATGGAAAAGAAAATCACAAAATAGAATTGTTAAGCCAGTCAAATAATTAGGTCGAGAACAGAAGAAATATTGAATTATTTGCAAGCTGGTTGAACGATGAGGGCAATTTGGTCAATTGACCCGAGAGTGACTCGACCTAAGCACAAATAAAATCATAGAAAAGAAAATTTCGGAGTCGGGAATTAAATTAAATAACGAAAACACAAGGAAAACAAAAGAAAAAGCTAATTACATGACTTTTTTGACAACAAAAGCTTGTCAATATTGATTTTCTATTTCGCACCCTATTTGACTATTTCAACTACATAAAAGTAACCATAAAGACGTAAAAATTAAAAAAGAAAATAGCCCTTCTCTTACCTCAAAATTTCGGCTGCCATAGCTCTCCCTAAGTTCACCATTATTTCCTCCATGAAAGCTTGAGTACAAGCTTGTAAACACCCATTTAACCCTACCTTGCCCCAAATTCTTCCATAAAAACTTGTTTTAGTCACTTGAGAAGAAGATTGATCACCAAAGAAAGAAGAAAAGAAGAAGGAAATTGAAGATTTAGCATCCAAGTTGAGGTTAGTGATTTAAGTTGCAAAATTAGTTTATTAGTTGTGTTTATAGCTTAACTAACTTAGAAATAAACTTAAAATAAAGTCAAATTAATTGTTCAAGGACCAAGCTGAAAATTCAGCCTGCTAGGGTTGCTATGCATATGCTTGTGTTTTGATTGAATTTAATATGTTAGGCAAGCTTGTATGAATGTGGAAGTGAGATTGACATGCTTAGATTTGGTTAAATGTAACTACTAGTGTGGTTGGGGTTTGGCACCTAGGGTTTAGAGGCAAAAATGTGAGAAATGGTGAATTGATGTGTTTAACCTAGTTTGAAGTGAGAAATGGTCATTTGTGACCAAATGAAGTGTGTTGGAAGTGTTTGAATTGAGGTTAAATTCGGATTCAATGTGGTCATGATGCAGGCAGCAGGACCAAGGTGCCTTTGAGGGACCAAAACTAAAAATTTACAAGTCCAATTAGTATGAGACCAATTGGGAATGAAAATAGACACAAAATGACACATTTTTCATTTAGGAATCATGCCCAAAAAGTGACTAAAACCTAGTGAACAAATTGACCAAATCCGGAAATTCTCAGTCTGACCTGTACAAACTGCCCAAATGAACAGTGTTTGTTCATTTGGCCATAACTTGAGCTAGGCAGGTCTAAATGACCTGAAATTTTACCAGTGGACAGTTGAGGTATAGACCTAAAAATTTGATGAAGAATACAAACCCAAATTATGCCATTAACCAAGTCATTTGACCACCCAAATTTTGTGACCTAAAACTGCCAGAACCAGAATTTGCCCAGAAATCTGGGTTAAGTCCAATCCGGCAGCCATGGTTCAAATGGCTATAACTTGAGCTACAAAACTCCAATTGGAGTGATTCAAAAAGGAGAATAAACTTAAGACAATAGAGAACATTTTCTATGAAGAAAGTTTTTCCAAATTCTAACAGTAAATTGACCAATAGACAGTGCAACTTAAGACACCAAAACTAAAAATTTGCAAATTTGTTTAAAAAACATAGAATTTGAGTAAACAACCAAAACCAACAAATTTAGTGACCAAAATGTGGTATGTGGGTGAAGTTGGAATTTCCATACCTATTAAGCCTTAGAAAGTCAACAAATTGACTTGAATAGTATAGTAAATAGTAACCCCGAAACACAAAATTTAAAGAACGTCAAGTTTAGCATATTAGAGCTAGGTAAAAGTGAATTTAAATTTATTTTTGGAATTATGCTAAGTTATGATTTTGAAACACTGTAAAACTGTGTGTTTCAGTGGAAAAGAACACCAGGAAAGAACCCAAGGAATCGAGTCGAGGCCAAGAGGCGACTCGCTTAAGGTTTGTACACAACGTATAATTTTTGTAAATTATCTTCTGCATATTGTTTTGAAGAATTTGAAATATTGAATTGTGATATTATTATGATGCTTTTGATTTAAATTGTTGAAATTTATTTGTGTATATTTGAAATGGAAATGTTAGTAAATTGTTAAGATAAGTTTTGAAACCACAGTGTCATGACCATATATTTGAACACCTCACTAGCATGACTAGTGGGGGTAATCAATTTCGAATTTTGATTCCCTCTCTGGCTGAAGTGTTGAGGTGTGTGCCAGTAGAAGAAGAAATTAAATGGATATTCATATATTTGAGCTAGCTAGCCTTGTGATGTGACTTCTCCTTAGCCTTTGGCTATTAAGATTATATTTGTTTCGAATGGCATGATATAACTGTGGGTTTTATGAAATGTGTTTTGACACTTCAAAATGAAATTGTTTGGATTAAAATTTCATAATTCATGTTTCATGTTTAACTCTCATGCTCAGTCTAATTTTTGAATAAATGTGATTTAAATTCTGTATAAAGATTATTTTAGTATGTTGTCCACTACTGAGTCCTCGTACTCAGTGATGGCTGTTATTGCTATCGCAGATTTAAGACCTACCTACTTGAAGTTATCAGGTATAAGTTATACCCTTACTGTAAATATTTATTTTGATGTATGTAATGCACGTAAATGTATGGACATGTAAAATTGGTCTTGAGCAGCTTGTATAAAGCTTGTATAAAGTTTGTAATAAATTTTAGTTTAGATTTTCTTAATGTAAATTTTTAGTATGATGTATATAAATTGTTTTATCCTTAATGAAATATGAATGGGATAGTATCTTGATGATTATTGAATTTTTGGAAATTGAGAAATGAGGATTGTTGAATTTTGAAACTTGAGAAATTGGTTGAGATTTATTGTGAATTTGAAGAAGTGGTTGAAATAAATAATTGGAAGTGCTTTTTACAGGTATTTGAAGAACTTTTTTCTCAAAATACAGACAGCACTCTGTCGAAATTTTTATAAAATTTGCGAAAAAACAAAATGGGCCAAAAATTTTTACTAGTTTTAAAACTTCAATTAAATGGTTTTAATACCTATTAGAAAATGCTCACCACTTATAAAAGTAAGAAAATTGTTTTAAAATCCTTTGTAGGGTTCTTAATGAGTTATCGGTAGGTGAGGTTCGGTAGTTCATTAGGTATTCTACGGGATCATGTTATGCCTTACAAAGGGGTAAGGTGTGACATTTAGCGGCAAATCATATAGACAGTTCGAGCTGGCCGACAAGTTGTACTAAGAGGTAGTCAATATTATACTAATTCCTAGCATTTTTAAACACTATCAATATGTTTTAGGAAGTATAATTGACTTTGGTAAGTCTGGTCTCAACTTCAGTAGTTTTACCTAGAACTAAGGTAGCTAACTTAATTAATAAAATATTCTTAACTTAATGTAATGTAGTAATGAAATGTACTCACCTAAGGGTACTGTAAAGAACCTTTAGGAATATCTTTGTAATTTTAAAAAAATAGAACATAATTATTTAGGCTATAGAGAAGTTAGGGACCTGAACTAGAAAAATAAGCAATTGGACTTAGATTAGGATTATATAGGTCTCGGATGGGCATTGTAATATTTTTATGGGCCTAAGGCCATGTTGTTGAGTTTGTTTTGTAGCAAGGATAGGTCCAATTACAAGAGAGATGCTATTGAATTTTTAACAAGATGGAAAAATTTTGTATGTAATTACAGTTAATTAATGGTCATTGTTTGATAAACTAACAACATGTCTATTTAGGTTAGTTGCACCAATAGTGTCAGTAGTCCCAACAAATTAGGTAATAGTAAAAGGGTCAACCAACCTTTGAGTTAAGCATACTAAATTCTTTTAAAATAATGTCTCCTTATGCATACACGTGCATTCATGCATTATGATTATTTTTATTATATATATTTGCTTCCTTAATTGCATTCATGCGATGGTTCATGGATGACACACTAGTTTCCAATTAGAAAGAAATAAAAAGGAAAGAAAGCATACATGCATTATGAGTTCACAAGATAAAGGGATGATAGGTAAGATAATTTTGTGTCTCTAGCATCAATAAAATGATATGAATGATATCAATATTAAGAGGAAGTCTTAAGAAGCTCCAATAGCACATAGGAATGATATGAAATGGAAAGAAAGAACCACTAGTGATATTAATTATTTTGATGTGATTTATTTATACTATGAAAACTCATGTGAATGTTGCATTTCCATTGCTTGATTTATTTTATTTAATTACATTTTCTATTGCCTAATAGGCTTTTAGTCATTGAGCCCCCAACTCATTCTCCTTCTGTATCCACCTTAAGGGACAAGTGTAGAAGACACAGTCAATGGGTTTTGGCTAACTAAGTTTTAGAGGTTTTTGTACAATTTTATATATATATATATATATATATATATATATATATATATGGTGTAACTCCTTTGTACTATGACATATAATTTTACTATTATTCTACTGTGTTTGCCACTCAGTGTTTGTAATAGTAAAATATAATTATGTGTTATGTTAAATAAAGTATTTTTCATGATTTATATGTTCCCTAAATGAGATAAAAATGCATGTTAAGCTTGCTATAGGTTTAAGGGGTCTTATGTTAGCATAAGTTCTTGCATCATTAATGATTCTAGATTTGAGTCATTACACTAGAGTTTAGTTTTTTTTTATTATTGTTATTTTTCCTTCCTACCACAAAAACTACGAGGGAGTATGCATGGCCTCTACTCCTACCTTGTTGCCTAATCTTGTCATGTCACATTGTTATTTTTTAATTATTATTAGTACATATGAAGGAAAGTGAGGAGTCAATTTTGGGTCTCTCACATTCATCATATATCACTACCATTGTTATTCTTAACATTTTTAATAATGTTTAAATTTTTTTACTTTAATAATTCAATAAATTTTTTTTAATCAATCAAATGCTTGTGTTGATAATTTTTTTTTTTAAATTGAATACAGCTGATCGAATTTATTTTGTAAGTTGTTAAAATAAAAAAATATATATATTTTTACAAATAACTAGTTTTTTCAAATGTGCCTCACACATTATTTATTTTAGGTATAAGCAACTGTAATTTAATATTTTTATAATTTTTGTTAATTTTTGTATATAATATAATATTACAGGATGCATTATTAAAAATTTAAGTAGACAATTGATATAATATATAAGTAACAACGCAAGATAACATAAACATAATGCCACATTCAATTTTATATAGTTTTTCCATTTTTCGTTATATTATTACATCAATTCTAATGAGTTCAATATATAGATTTGCTATAGTATTTATATCATTAACATTATGCATATACATGGTTTTATATATTGCATGATTCATAAGAAGTTTAGTAGCTCTTGTGCATTAAGGGTTGACATTTGATCTTTACTCAAAATTGATTAAATCTTATAGAATCGAGGATAGATTTGATACAACTTTTTGTCCCTTAAGCAACACAAGAGGAAGGGGAAGGGTGGTCGCCGAGGAGGTGTGAATTGAGTTCTAATTGAAAATTTTAGAGGCTAAGAAAAATTAGAGAAAAATAAAAACAAGGAAGAGAGAAAGGGCAATGATGAACACAAGGATTTATAGAGGTTTGGCTATGCCAAGCCTGTGTCCTCTCTTCAAGGCCCTCTTTCAGAGTTAACTCAACTATTAATCTTCTTTGAGTGAAGATTGAAACCCTTTACAATCCACAAGAGCAAATCCTTGCTCTTTGATAATCGTTTTTCTCACATGAGCAACTTTATGCTCTAGAAACACTCTTAATACAATAAAGACTCTCAACAACCTTACTCTCAATCTCAGAACATAAGAAATTTATAGTTCAACACAAGCTCTCAAGAAATTAATTCCAAAAGCTCAAGTTTTAGAAAGAAAAAGAGTAAAAAGATTTAGAAACAATAAATTCTCAAATAGAAAGTTGTTGTAACTCTTTTCCAGTCATACCCTATTTATAGTTTTGGCAAGAAAGTGGCCGTTAGGGGTGCATTAAATATAAAAATAGTTGTTCAACAACTAAAATCCCATTATTTTGGTTTTGAAACCCGGGTTTGCTGTTATAGTCCCTTACTTCAGCTACCAAAGTTTAGTCCACCAAAAACATGGTTTTAAAAAACTTGACTTTAGTTACTTCGCCAGTCGAAGTCCAATATGCCCAAAATGCCAAAATACTCACAATTAACATAACTTTTGGTCCCAAAGTTAGATTTTTTATATGCTTAAAGCGTTGGAAAGCTAATTTAATAAATTTTCCAACTAAAATATTTTCAAAATTTTGCATCATTAAAAAATGAAAAATTAATTTAAACTCTCCCTTGATTAAGAAATAGGTAAAAACATGAAAATAAGAATTTTCTTAAAAATACCTAAACTTAAACCAACACAATTAATTAAATGAAATTTACAAGGAATAAAAGAAAATAAAAAATACATTGTAGAATCTCATTATGCTTTGCTTTATTTCCTTGTTCTCTTTCAACCTTGATTTGAAGTAATTTCAAAATTTCAAATTTGGGACCTATAATTTTAATACAAACACTTCCAATATAAATTAGTAGCATACTAATTATTTATTATCATCAAAACTTGAATTAAGACTCCTAGATTCAATAAGTAAAAATATAATAAATTTTCTCCTCACTTTTCTTTTGTCAAAACTTGGAAGTAAATAAATCACTTGCCTTCTTTTCTTTTCTCACTTCCCTTCTTTTCTTTTTCTTTCTTTATAAAATAAAATTATAAGTAAACTAATAATTTTCCTTTACAAAGAAACTTTTTTTTTTCCTTATAGTGCCACTTATTTTTTTTTTCTTCAATTTCACTTTTTAGAAAACATACCATAAAAGAATTGATAACCATCATGAAGAGATAGCCTTGTTATGGGGCGTGTAATCCTTTTTGGTTGTCATCAATTTTTTTTATAAACATTATTAGTTCAAATTTTGTGCTAATAAAATAAATTGATTTCCAAATTTACATTATGACATGGATATCTAGCACCATGTAAGCTTCCTTATAATAAATTACATGCAAAAAAATGCAAAAAAAAAAAAATATAAATTGAATAAAATTGCAACACAATTATATAACTTTCTTTAAAAATAAATTTTCTTTTTAAGTACAAAGAATTGAATTTTGTTTTTTTTTTTGTCAAAGATAATATATTCATTAATAAAAAATGTCTGCTCATCCTAAAAAGAAAAAAGCAAAATACAGCATAAGAATCTAAATATGGACCTTCACTGAACAAGTAAGGACCATTTCTTTTGCAGCATAAAGGACTATTTTATGAAAAGGAAAACCGAGAAAAGAAAAATAAAGACAATTATTAGTAAAATATTTATACAAAGGAAAATTATTACTTTCCTTAAAAGTTTTTTTAATTTTTAATTTTCTCTATGGAAGAAAATTGAATTTTAAATTTTTCCCTTTTTCTATTTTTTAAATAAAATAAGAAAATTGCCTTTTTTTTTCCATACCAATTTTTTTTCCGTTTTACTTACTACAAAACAAGCTGACCTAATTTATGTTTTCCTAGTATTCTCTTTTTCTTTCCCCTTCAATAGTTTGTTATAATATAATATTATTTATTTAATATGGGCATAATAGAATAAATATAATATTTTTTTCTCCTCACTTTCCTTTCTAACAAAAAAGAAAATAAATAAATCACTTTCCTTATTTTCTTTTCTTTTCTTTATAAAAAAGATTCATAAATAAAATAATACTTTTTTTTTACAAAGAAATTTTATTTCCCTTTTTTGTTTCACTTTTTTTTTTCTTCAATTTTCTTTTTTAGAAAATATACCCAAAAGGAATTGATAACAATCATAGGAAGATGGCCTTGTTATGGAGTGTATAATTCATTTGAGTTGTCATCGGTTGGCATTACAATTATATAAAATAAATTGATTTCCAAATTTAGATTATGATATTAAAAAAGAATTGAATTAAATTCCTATACAATTATATAACACTTTTTAAAAATAATTTTTCTTTTTAAGTACAAAGAATTCTCTCTCTCTCTCTCTCTCTCTCTCTCTCTCTCTCTCTCTCTCTCTCTCTTTTTTTTGTTATATAAAATATTATTTGTTAAAAAAAATTTTTTGCCAAAATAAAAAAAAAAAAAAAAAGAAAAAGAGCAAAATACAGTATAAGGATCTAAATATGGACCTCCACTGAACAAGTAAGAACCATTTCTCTTACAGCATAAGGGGCTATTTTATGAAAAGGAAAATTGAGGAAAAAAAAATAAGCACCATTATTTGTAAAATATTTGTACAAAGGAAAATTATTATTTTCCTTATAAGTGTTTTAATTTTTAATTTTCTCTATGTAAGGAAATTGCATTTTTAATTTTTCTTTTTCTATTTTTAATAAAATAAGAGAATTGTCTTTTTCCCCTACCAATTTTTCTCTATTTTTCTTACTACAAAGCAAGCTGGACTATTTTATATTTTCCTTCTATGCCCTTTTTTTCCTTCAATAGTTTATTTTAATATAATTTTATTCATTTAATATGGGAATAATAGAACAAATATAATAATTTTTTTCTCCTCACTATTCTTTCTATCAAAAATAGAAAATAAATAAATCACTTTCCTTATTTTCTTTTCTTTTCTTTATAAAAAGGATTTATAAATAAAATAATAATTTTCTTTCACATAAAAATTTTATTTCCCTTATTTGTTCACTTTTTTTTTCTTCAATTTTCCCTTTTAGAAAACATACCAAAAGAATTGATAACGATCATGGGAAGATAGCCTTGTTATGGAGTGTATAATCCATTAGAGTTGTCATCAATTTGTATTACAATTATATAAAATAAATTTATTTCCAAATTCAGATTATAATATCAAAAAAGAATTGAATTAAATTCCTATACAATTATATAACTTTCTTTAAAAATAAATTTTCTTTTTAAATACAATGAATTGAATTCTTTCGTCTTTTTTTTTTTTTAATCAAAGATAGTATATTCATTAATAAAAAAAAATGTTTGATCAACCTAAAAAAGAAAAGAGTAAAATATAGCATAATGATCTAAATATGGACCTCCACTGAACAACCAAGAACCATTTCTCTTATAACATAAACGGCTATTTTATGAAAAGGAAAATTGAGAAAAGAAAAATAAGTACAATTATTATTAAAATATTTATACAAAGGAAAATTATTATTTTCCTTATAAGTTTTAATTTTTAAATTTATATATGTAAGGAAATTGCATTTTCAATTTTTCCTTTTTGTATTTTTTTAATAAAATAAGAGAATTGCCTTTTATTTCCCTATCAATTATTTTCTCTATTTTCCTTATTACCAAACAAGCTAGCCTATTTTCTATTTTCCTTCAGTGCCCCTATTTGTCCTTCAATAGTTTATTTTAATGTAATCTTATTGATTTAATATGGCATAATAAAATAAACATAATAATTTCTTTTCTCCTCACTTTTCTTTCTATCAAAAATAGAAAATAAATAAAACACTTTCATTCTTTTGTTTTCTTTTCCTTATAAAAAATATTTATAAATAAAATAATACTTTTCCTTTACATAGAAATTTTATTTCCCTTATTTGTTTCACTTTTTTTTTCTTCAATAAATAAAACACTTTCCTTCTATTCTTTTCTTTTCCTTATAAAAAATATTTATAAATAAAATAATACTTTTCCTTTACATAAAAATTTTATTTCCCTTATTTGTTTCACTTTTTTTTTTCTTCAATTTTCCTTTTTAGAAAACATACCCAAAAAGAATTGATAACGATCATGGGATGATGGCCTTTTTATGGAGAGTATAATACATTTGAGTTGTCATTAGTTTGTATTACAATTATATAAAATAAATTGATTTCCAAATTTAGATTATGACATGCAAACAAAAAAAAAATTGAATTAAATTCCTGTACAATTATATAACTTTCTTTAAACATAAATATTCTTTTTAAGTTCAAAGAATTGAATTCTTTCCTTTTTTCTTGTCAAATATAAGATATTCATTAATTAAAAAAAAAAAGGCTTGCTCAGACCAAAAAAGAAAAAAATAAAATACAGCATAGGAATCTAAATATGGACCTCCACTAAATAAGTAAGGTCTATTTCTGTGACACCCCTTACCCGTCTACAGTGTAGCCAAGCAAGTTATGCCACTCAGTGTGTCGGAACACCAATTCATGTTTCAATTTCAATTAATCTCTTTTTATTCATTTATTTATAATTTTCGATAAATCTAAATTTTTTCGCCAATTTTATAGAAAATTCGGCAGAGTGCCGGCTATAAATTGGAAAACAGTTCTTCTGAACCTATTTAAAAACACTTCCAATATAATTATAATCTCAATCTCAGTCAACCACCAACATTTTTCAACAATTTCTCAAATCAATTCAGTATCTCAAAATTCACATTCATCTCATATCACACCAAATTCAATGAGAAATACTCATATTTATTTCTGAACATAGTTCATAGGCAATTACAGCAAAAATATGATTACATGAGTTTATAATATACATAACAAAAGTTTACAAATACAAAAGACTTAGGTAGCCCAATGTCCTACCAATGCACTGTAATTTGTGAGGTGACTTTGAACTCTGAGTGCAGATCTGAAAACTCACCCTGTATGAGGTCTGCTGGACTCCCTAGCTATGTCTCCAGTACCTGTGCATGGCAAAAGCGATGCGCTAAGTAATTCTGCTTAGTGGTGACAATATAAAATAAAATAAAATAAAATAAAAACATGTATGCAGAATGTATGTTTACATTTTTGGGTAGACTTAATTTCAAATATTTATTGCAATATTATTCAATTAAAGTTTGGTAAGATTTATTAATATTGCCGAGTAACCTATACTAGTTGGTGGATTTGGATAAGCGGGTAAGCTGGTGCTGGGTACTAAGTACCTCGGACCATCACACCATCGATCACATTGTGGCTCTGGTGTGTGAGCGACTAATAAGCTGTAATAATTATCGGGGATTGAACCCGAGTATAACAACTCAATATCATAGCTAAAGGCTATTATGTCATAGAATGGCATAGAAAGCCATGAAATATAGAATGGCATGAAGTCATATGCAGCACTGCTAACAGAACCCTATTGGCAAGCCAACCTATCTAAACCAATCACATTAGGCCTACTAGGGCATTTAACACTTTTCATTTATGTAATTCTTTGAAATTGAATTTTTCTAATTGCTATTCATTTCATTAGTCAATCAAAATGTTGACTTTTGCATTAGCAATAGGTAAATTAGTTTAAATATCATCAACATACCACATTTTGCATTTTAAAATTGTTGGTATTGGTTGCCAATACCATCCCTAAGCTTAATGTGAATTGGACAGCATTTTCAGTTTTCAAGCTCTGGCTTTCCTATTCCATTAGTCACTTTTTCAGTGGGAATTTCAAAAAATGATCAACATGAAAGTTGTTCCTTAGTTTGTCTAGTTGAATTTCCTTTTTTGAATCACTGCATTTGGAGTTTTGTAGCTCAAGTTATGGCCTAAACACCATAACTGGCCGGATTGGACAGATTCCAAAATTCTGGGCAAAACTGATTCTGCCAGATTTGGTAACCTAAGTTTGGTTGGCAATTTGACTAGGTTATGGTCATAATTTGGGTCCGGTTTCTTCACGAAAGTTTTTGATCTATATCTCAGCTTGTTGCTGGTAAAATTTCAGGTCAATTGGACCTTTCTACATTGAGTTATGGCAAAATGACCAAACACTGTTCATTTGGTCATTTTGACTAGGCAGATTGCAGGTTACCCGTATTAGGGTAAACTTTTGGTCAACTTGGTTTGGTTTTCTGGGCATGGTTTCTTCACCAACGTTGAGCCATTATGTGTCTAGTTTCATGTCTAATTGCCCTTGCACCAATTGGACCTCCATAGTTCAAGTTATTGCTACCCAAACCTGCTGGACTCATGTCCAATTCTGCAGGTCACCAAGGGCAGCCACACTAATCTCAATTTCCACTACACAAACCACTTCATTTCTTGTTTACACATCACTAAATGGTCACTAATTGACCATTAAAATTCACTTTCACCATTACATGTTCAAAGTCTTCATTTTATACTCAAACCCTAACCCTATCATCTCCAATCTTGCATTTAACTAGCCTTTCATCATTTTACTTGAGAGACTATTGTTAAGGCAGCCCGATTACCATTTTAGCTCCATGAAAATCATCAAAACCTTACCACATCCATGGCTGCCAAAATTATAGGATGGGCATACACATGATATTTATTAAATTTCTTTGCACTTTTACACTCAATCATGCTCCTTCAATATGAATTTAAAGAGAAAATTTAAGTTAAGTCACTAACCTCTAATGGAGTGAATTTCTCACTTGCTCAAATTCTTGTTTTCCTTTTCTTTTTGCTTCCACAAGAATCACCAAGATGATAGAACAAATTTTTGTGTTGACAATTAGGGTTTTTAGTGAAAGAAAGCTAGGGAAATGGAGGTTGAAAGGTTTGTTAATGGTGGAGTAAGGAGAGGTGTATGGGGTGGCTTGAAGAAGAAGAGAGGGCTGCTGTTTGGGTTTCTAGAATTCTGCCTCCTTTCTCTATTTTTATTGTATTTTAATTATCTTACTTTAATTTGATTGTACTGGTGAAAGTGCTGATTACCATTTTAGTTTCTAAAAATTTTCCTTGATTTTTATGAGCATTATTTAGTTTCTTAATAACTCCTCACTCTAGTCTATTTATAATTTCAAACATTCTAGCTGCCCGGACCAACCTTGGTCACGAGCGATGGGTGTATGGACTCGCTAAAGTGAGGATGTTACCACTCTTCCTTCTAATAAAAATTTCGTCCTCGAAATTTACAATCTAACAGTTGAGGAACTATTGCATCATCATCTCTTCACTTTCCCAAGTTGCCTCTTCGGTGTTGTGGTGCCTCCAAAGCACTTTCACGATGGAATTTGTTTATTTTGGTTCCTTCACTTCTCGAGCTAGGATCCGTATAGGTTCTTACGTATATGTAAAGTCAGGTTGGATTTCAATCTCTTCCATGGAAATGACATGTGAAGAGTGCGGCGATATCTTCTCGACATAGAAACATGGAATACATTATGGATTTTATCCAAGTGCGGTGGTAAAGCTAGCCGATAGGCCACTTGGTCCCACGTTCAATGACTTCATATGGGCCAATGAACCTAGGGCTTAGCTTACCCTTTCTTCCAAACCACAGTACTTTCTTCCACAGTGAGACTTTGAGGAACACTATATCACCAACTGCATACTATATTCCTTTTCTCATCAAGACGGCATAAGAGTTACGTCTAACTGAGGCAACCTTGAGTTAGCTTTGATTATCTTCACTTTCTCCTCGATCTGTTTCACAGTGCGGTCCTACTAGCTTATCTTCGCCCAATTCAATCAAGACACTGAGTTCTACATTTTCTCCCATACGATTACTTCATACAGTTGACTTGGAGGAGAGTAGTCTGACATGACTTAGAAGCATTACACATTTCTAAGGATTTAACCCAAAATCGTTCAGAGTGGAAAAAGCGAATCCATATAGCCGACCCCAAATTTTTGGGATAAAACTTAGTTGAGTTGAGTTGAGTTATACAGTGCTTCATACAGGGCCATTTGGATGCTAGCTTGGTAGCTATTGTTGTATCACGTGCGCGTTGGGAGATATCTATCGACTCCTCAAACTCAATGACACAACTCCTTAGCATATCCTCCAGGATCTATCACATAATTCACATTGTTACTATCATTTCAATTTTTAATTACGAAAATTCAATTAGTTCTTAGGTTTACCTGGATTACTCGTTCTGATTGTCCATCCGTCTGAGGGTGAAAAGTCGTGCTAAAACAGAGTTGTGTGCCCAAGGCTTCTTGCAACTTTTTCCAAAATCTCGATGTAAACCTTGGGTCTCGGTCAAATATGATGGAAAGTGGGATTCCATGCAGTCTAACTATCTCACTAATATACAATTCTGCTAGCTTCTCCAGTGAAAAGTCGGTCTAATTGGCGGAAATGTCTTGACTTCATCAATCTATCCACTATCACCCATCTTGCATCATGCTTGCTTTGGGTGAGGGTGAACCACTAACAAAATCCATAGTGACCGGTCCTATTTCCATTCGTATGCTTATAATTTGTAACAATCCTGATGGAACTTGATGTTCTGCTTTAACTTGCTGACATGTTAAACACTTAGTCACATAGTCAGCTATATCCCTCTTTATATCAGGCCACCAATAATGAGGCTTCAAATCATTATACATTTTTGTGCTCCCCGAGTGCATAGCATAAACACTAGTGTGTGCTTCTTTCAGAATATTAGTCTTCAGTTCCCCATCATCTAGTACACACACTCTTCCTCTGTAGTATAGACACCCATCTTCTTTCACCTCATTCAATTTCCTTCCCCTTAGGAATTTTTCCCACAATGGCCATTAGTTTTTCATTTGCCTTCTGCCCATCTTGTATTTGCTGTAGTAGGGTTGGCCTCACTTGTAATTCAGCCAAAATAGCTCCATCTTGAGCTAAGAGGCAGAGCATTTAGTGATCTTAAAGCTGTGATGGACTTCCTGCTCAAAGCATCAGCCACTACATTTGCCTTCCCAAGATGATAATCTATCACACAATCATAGTCCTTCGGGAACTTAATCCATCGCCTTTGTCTAAGTTTGAGCTCCTTCTGAGTTGGCAAGTATTTTAGACTTTTGTGGTCGGTGTAAATGTAGCACTTTTCACCATATAAGTAGTGCCTCCATATTTTCAGCGTGAAGATAATTGCTGCAAGCTCTAGATCATGCATGGGTAGGGTAATTCTGTTCATGTGGCCTTAGCTGCCTGGAAGCATAAGCGACCACCTTCCCCTCTTGCATCAATACACACCCTAACCGATTATGAGAGGCATCACTGTAGACCACAAAGTCCTTTCACGACCTTGTTGTGTGCTGCTGGTGCCTCTATCAACATAGCCTTTAACTTCTCAAAACTAGCCTGACACTTGTCATTCCAGTTAAATCTAACATTCTTATGTAACAACTTGGTCATTGGAGCAGCTATTAAGGAAAATCCCTTCACAAATCTTCTGTAATAACCAGCTAGCCCCAAGAAACTTCTGACCTCAGTTGTATTTCTGGGAGGCTTCCATTCCATCACAGCTTCTATCTTTTTGGGATCTACTCTAATCCCCTCAACTGATACTATGTGTCCAAGGAAGGAGATTTCACTCATCCAGAAGTCACATTTGGATAGCTTAGCATACAGTTTCTTTTCTCGCAGGGTTTGCATAACAATCGTCAAATGTTCATCATGTTCTTCCCTGGTCTTGGAATACACCAGAATATCATCAATAAAGACCACTACAAACCGAACTAAGTATGGATGGAAGATACTGTTCATAAGGTCCATAAATCTTTCTTTGGTGCATTTGTTAACCCAAAGCGGCATCACTAGAAATTCATAATGCCCATCTTGGGTTACGAATGCGATTTTGACACATCTGCATCCTTTACCCATAGCGATGATACCACGATCGAGATCAATTTTTGAAAATACATCGGCTCCCTTCAACTGATCAAACAGATCGTCAATTCTGGGTAATGGATATTTATTCTTCACAGTTACTTTGTTCAACTACCGGTAATCTTCTTCACAAATAGCACCGGAGCTCCCCATGGTGACACACTGGGGCGTATGAACCCCTTATCAAGCAACTCTTGCAACTGAGTTTTCAACTCCCTCCATTCAGTGGGTGCCATCCTATAAGGAGCAATGGAAATGGGTGTTGTACCCGGCATTACCTCAATAGCACACTCGACTTCCCTTTCTGGTGGTAAACCAGGCAACTCTTCAGGAAATACATGCAGGAAGTCTCTTCTTTGTGGGTATAGCACTCGGTTGGCTTAGCTTGCCTAGTATTAACCACGTGTGCTAGGTAAGCTTCACAGCCTTTTCTCATCATTCTTCTTGCAACTGTGACTGAGATAACATTGGACAGGAAATCTATCCTTTCATCCACAACAGTGATCTCATTACCCTCAGAAGTTTTCAGAGAAATTCTCTTCAATTTACAATCAACTATTGCCTGATGACGTGACTACCAGTCCGTTCCCAAAATCACGTGAAACTCGTGGAAGGGCAACTCAATTAGATCTACCGAGAATTCATACCCCTGAATTCTCAACGGGCAATCTTTATACACCTTATTCACTACCACACTGTGGCCTAGTGGATTTGTGACCAGAATGTCTTGATCACTCTCCTCTACTGGAACTCCCATCTCTATGTGTAGTTTGATGAAAATGTATGAATGAGTGGATCCTGGATCCACCAATGCATGTACAGAAGTGTTGTAGAGGGAAAACGTACCCCTGATGACATCTGGGCATCTTGCTCCTTCTGAGCTCTTATGGCATAAGCCCTGGCTGGTATTCTAGTGTCTGGCCTCTCAGCTGACTCGAATGCAGGCCTCAGTGATGGACCAGCTGCCTTAGGTTTACCAGGCTTCCTACCTCTGTGTGGTGCGGGAGGCGGGTTTGTTAGTTTATGTTGGAGCAAGCTGTAGTAGTCCTCTTGAGACAATTCTTGATTTGATGTTACGTTGATCCACAGTAAGCTTGCACGATCCTCGCCAACATTCCCCCTTATGCCACCGGCTGATCGACAAGCGAGAAGATGCGGTGCAGTTCCCTAAACACCATCCTGGAGAGCGCCCATTGATGGTGTGGACTCGCCTCTCTAGGTGTGAGCGTAGTGCAGGCCCCTGAGGTGGCCACGACCTGTGGTGGTCTAAACTTTGAGCAAGAGGACCCTTACTCTTCTTCTTGGGAGCGAGAAAATGCCTTTGGGTGACCGGACCCCTCTTCTGTGTCTTTCCCTTCTATTTTGTTCATTGATTCTAACCCTTTCCACTTTTGATGCGGCATCCACGGTTTAGAAAAATCCGTGATCTCGGTCTTTGTGATCATGACTTTGATATTGTCATTGAGCCCTTCCTCAAACCGTGCACCTCTTTGCCTCGGTAGGAACTATCTCTCTCCCATACCGCTCAATCGACAAACTCACGCTCATACTCGACCAGCGACAAGTCTCTATCTCAAGCGATAAATTCCATTCTTCGCTCTTCTAAATACACTTTGCTAATATATTTCTTCCTGAACTCTGTGAGGAAGAATTTCCAGGTGATCCATTCAGGTTGCACCTCACTGTTCTTGTGTCCCACCAGCGTGTGCGCCATCTCAAGTAGGGACACAGACCACTAGGTTCTACTCGGGGTGCAATTTGGGGGCTGTTTCAGTACTCTGATGGTTCTATCCAACCAGTTTTCTGTGGCCATGGGATCATCCTCCCTCTTCCCAAAGAAGTCCACAGCCCCATGCTTTCTCAATTTCTCCAGATGAGATTTACGTAGTGTTGAGAGGTTGTGGGCGTGGTTGTGGTGGTGGAATTGCCCGTCATTTGTCGATAGAATTTGGTCATTTGCTATAATAGAGCAAGCGAGGTTGAGAAGGTGCCTCATTTCTGGTGGAGTAGGTTCTCCCACAGCCTCAGACTCGGCCTTGGTGGAGCATAACTCTCCACCTCTTCATCAAGCGCTCTTTGCAGTAGGATCCATGTCCTATTCAAAATAGGAAAACAAAGCAGATCTGCATCGGTGTCCTCAACACTTACAAATGCAATGCAATGGTATGTACTCTATCTAGACCCGAAATGCCTAATGAGTGCTGCGATACCACTAAATGCTGACACCTTACTTGTCTATAGTGTAGTTGAGTAAGTTATACCACTCGATGTATCCAAACACCAATTCATGTTTCAATTTCAATTAATCCCTTTTTATTCATTTATTTATAATTTTTGATAAATCTAAATTTTTAGCAAATTTTATAGAAAATCGTGAGTGCACACTATAAATTGGAAAACCGTTCTTACGAACTGTTTAAAAACACTTCAATATAATTATAATCTCAATCTCGATCAACCACAACATTTTTCAACAATTTCTCAAATCAATTTAGTATCTCAAAATTCACATTCATCTCATATCACACCCAATTCAATGCGAAATACTCATATTTATTTACGAACCTGACTCATAGGTAATTCTGCAAAAAATATGATTACATGAGTTTATAATATACATAACAAAAGTTTACAAATACAAAAGACTTAGGTAGCGCAATGTCCTACCAATGACATGGGTTTGTGAGGTGACTTTGAACTCTGAGTGCAGATCTGAAAACTCACCCTGTAAGAGGTCTGCTGGACTCTCCAGCTATGTCTCCAGTACCTGCGCATGGCAAAGCAATCGCTAAACAGTCTTAGTGGTGATAATATAAAATAAAATAAAATAAAATAAAAACATGTATGCAGAATGTATGTTTACATTTTTGGGTAGACTTAATTTCAAATATTTATTGTAATATTATTCGATTAAAGTTTGGTAAGATTTATTAATATTACTCGAGTAACCTATACTAGTTGGGCCCAATTTGGATAAATGATTGGCCAGTGCGGGTACTAAGTACCTCGTATGCAGAATGTATGTTTACATTTTTGGGTAGACTTAATTTCAAATATTTATTGTAATATTATTCGATTAAAGTTTGGTAAGATTTATTAATATTACTCGAGTAACCTATACTGGATTATTGACTGAGCTGGATAAATGGGTAGCCCAGTGCAGGTACTAAGTACCTCGGACCATCACACCATCGCCACATTGTTGTGTCTCGATTGTGCGTGAGCAGTAATAATTTGTAATAATTATCGAGTTGAACAGAGTATAACAACTTCGGCATCATAGCCAAGGCTATTATGTCACTGAGAATGGCATGGAAAGCCATGAAATACTGAATGGCATGAAGC
>NW_026615020.1:0-59880 GCF_030052815.1 Hevea brasiliensis
GAAATTAATAGTTAAAATTTCAACAATTCATTTTTCATTTAATATTTTAAAAAAAAATTATTAAGATATCATTAGTATTATGAACTTGCAGCGTTAGTTTTATTATTAAGTATTTTTAAGATTATAAAATTTTAAGTTAGAATTCCATCATAGTTAAATAATAAAAAAGTAAAAAAAAAAACAATTAGCTATAATTCAATTAGAATTATGTGATTTTAAATTTGAATTTCAATAAAAATTAATTACATAAAAAAATTCAGTTAGTATCATGAGGCAGTGGTCATGTCTAATTTCTCCTAGTTGGTGGACCAAGCATACATATAGCCAATTGCGAGTCAAGGTAGTGCTTTTTGTCTATGCACTGATAGCTCCTTGGAATTGAGAATTAACATTTGAAATATAACATGCATTCACACTGCTGCGTTAAATTTTAATTTTTTCATAAAATTTATTAAATTTTAATTTGAGTTTATAAAAATTATTATAATAAAAAATTAAATATTTTCAAATTAACATGCTAATTTATCAATTATTTTATAAATAAAATTATATTATTTTATTAATTTTTCAAAAAAGAAAAAAAATAAAATGCATAAAACGCATCTTGTTGCTCCCTTCGCTGTAAAATCACTCCATTTTTTCTGTTTTTTCTCCACCAACATTCACTAGTTATGTAATTTTATTTATAAAATAGTTGACATGTAAGTAGATTAACTTGAAAACTTTTAATTTTTTATCACAATAATTTTTATGAAAATAATTTAAAATTCAATGAGTTTTATAAAAACAAAATTAATAATTTTTATAAAAATACTTATAAAATTAAGTGACTGAGTTTAATAATTACCTGAAGCTTCGAGGGTGGTGGGCGAAGCATATATATATATACCAAGGACGTACCGGGATCGAAAGGGGGATGGTAGAGTATTTAATAAAAAAATTTTGATTTAATAAATCACTTTGAAATTTTTGTATACACATGATAATTGTAAGAATCTTTTTTTTGATGGTAGAGTATTTTTTTTGACAATCATTCCAATGTGCAGAATGGAATTGAACTATTTGTTCTTTTCCGTTTTGAATCTGTTTTAAAATTTCACCATAACCTAACTCTCAGGCGTCTGTTTCGACTACCTTATGGGCTAATGGATCTGCTAAATGGAGACAAGGAATGGTTTGTACCTGTTGTTTAATGTGACGGATCACTTTAGTGTGATGATCTGTCCATGGAACAGGGTTTTTCTTTAACCTATCATGCAAGGGTTTTGTTAGACAGTTAATATTTGGACAAAAATCTAAGACATAATTCAAGCTACCTAAGAATCTCTGTAGCTAGATTTTATCCAAGATTTTATCAGGAAATTTGTTTGAAAATTCTAGACTTCTCTCTATTGGAGTAATGGTTCCTTGGGATATGTAATAGCCTAGAAACCTAACCTTGGTTTGGAAGAGAGAAATCTTTGAATTTGAAATGGCAAGGCCATTTTGTTTTGTAACAGAGAAGAATGTTCTTAACTGTTTGAAGTGTTATTCAATTGATTCCGAGAACACAAGAACATCATCTATATAGACTATGCAAAATTTTGAATATGGATTAAAGATTTCATTCATAATTCTCTAGAACTCTGATGGGGCATTTTTCAAGCCAAAAGGTATGACTTCCCACTCATACTGTCCAAAGCGAACTGTGAATGCGGTTTTGTATTTATCTTTTGGATCAATTTGTATTTGCCAAAATCCTGATTTCATATCAAATTTGGAAAATACAAATGCATAATGAAGTTTTTGTAAAAGATCTTTTTTATTTGGAATTGGATACTTGATCCATTTCAAAGCTTTATTCAAAAGTTTGTAATTAATTACTAATCTAGGAGTGTCCCTTTCTATTTCTGAATTTTTGTTTGCATAAAAAGCTGCACAACTCCAAAGAGATCTAGATTCTGTAATTAATCATTTTTTCTTTAAATCCAAAATTTCTGAACGATAGTGTTGTTCTAGTTCAGCATTCATCTAGATTGGTTTGACTTTTGTAGGTATCTATTTTTCATCGAAATCATTTTCATATGGTGAATCTACCATATGTTGTTTTCCATTCCAAAAGGCATTCGGTAAATTATAACAAATTTCTTTTTCAATTTGGGTTTTAAAATCAGAAATTTTCCTTTTCACCAAATCATTTTGTAATTGTTTTTCAATTCTTATTAAAGAAACATCTTACTGTAAATACAACAAGTGTTGCTTTTTTCCTTCTATTAAAGCATTAATCTCATTATTATAAATGGAACAAGCTTTTATAATATTGAGATTTCTTGTTTTTGGTTTTGTAACGAAAGGGAAAACAAGAGTTTGTTTTGTAGTTTTGAAGGAGATATTATCATCGTCAACCTTGTAGGGAGTTACCAAGTTAATGAAAGGAGTCCCTAATTTACACTATGATGAGTATCTTAAACAATTACGAATGAGGTTTTGAAAAGAAAATCACCATTAGCTATAGAGGCTTCTGTCTTATAGCTAATAGCTATTTTTGAATTATTTGCTGCTGAAAGTTTTTCAGTGATTTTTTCATAAAATTTTTTTGGAACAATTCCTTCTTTAATACAGTTCAAATATGCTCCTGTATCAAATAAGGTAATTGTATTAATTTTGAAATCTTTTCAAAAAACAATGGTAATTTGTATTAAATATTTTCTGGAGGTGATCTGATTGAGGATGAAAAGAAAATCTTCTGGAGGTTTTTGAGTTTCCAAACTATTTTCTTTATTTTTCTCAGATTCTTCCTGGGGTTTTGAAAACAAAAGCTGGATTGCTTTTGAGTCCTGTGACTTTTTCTCTTTAAGCTGTTTAAGCTCATTCTTAATGATTTTTATTTCTCTTTGGAGGCATTGGATTGGAGGGTTTTGTAATTTTTTCTGATCTTCAAGATTTTCTTCATGCTTTAAAACATCTAAGACTAATTCTTAATTTTTTAAAAGCATGTTGACATTCAGAATTTGAATTGGATGAATTATTAACTAATCCATATTTTTGTAAAGGCATGTTTTCTTGGGACTCCTGGTTAGAGTTTGAAGAGGAAGTTGAAGAATTAGTACTCAAATTTTGATTTACTAGTTCTTCTTTTTGTAATGATTTATTATTGTTAGTGGATTCAGAGATTTTGAATTCACTTTCTGTTTGTAATTCTTGAATTGATTTTGGAAGAGGTTTCTTTTGTAATTCAAAGGTTTCTTGAGGGTTTTGTTCCTTTAAAACCTGTTGTTTTGAATTCTTTTTGTGAGGAGTTTTATTTTTAACAAGAATGTGATTAATGCATGCTTTTTCTTCTGCTTTCTTTAGAAGATCTTTTAGAGCCGCAATGAACTCTTATTGATTATCTTCTGACTCCCGTTGTTTAGGTTTTGAAATCTGAGAAGGTTTTGAAACTGGGATTGTTGATTTTGTAGATTTTTTGGATTTTTTGGAAATTTTTGAAAACGGGTATGGAATGTCATGATAATCAGCATACATTTCAAACTATTCAAAGAAAAGAATATGAACTTTATATTCATATAGAAAATCATAATATTCTTTTTGAATTTCTTTCCTTCGATTATTGAAATGTTTGAAAGACCATATTTGCTTTTTATGATTTTTTGGAGAATAAAAATCATCACGCAAATATTGTTTATTTATTTCAAATTCTTTTTCAAGCACATTAAGTTCATGGTTTGCATTTTCTGTAATGGCTGAAAAAGTAGGTGAAGTAGGTTCTGACTCTGCTTGGGTTTCAACCTGAACAGACTCGTTTTGTAAATTTGTATAAACTAGATGTGGAACATTTGTAGAACAATCTACATTTTGTAAAGTGGATATAGGCATTTCTGAAGTAGAAAACCTAGAAGAGCTAGGTAAGTCTGAGGTAGAATACCTAGGTTGAATATTTTGTATTCCAATTGATTTTGTAACAGGCAAACTAATGACAGAAGGTATACAAGACACTCTTCCTATGTCTACAGTACTGGACTTTGAAGAATCATCTGAAAACCTAAGGCTTCTATTAAAGCTAAGGCTGACTCTTCCATCGTCATACTGGGTTATTTGCCTTAGTTGAACTTTTGGCTCAACTATTTTTGAAGATTCTGGTTCTACTGCACCTTCTAAGATCCATTCTTCTTACAGGGTTATGTCCTTCCACTGAATAGATCTAGGGATTACAGTGTTGGATTTTGTAAGATCAGTTTGTAAAAGCAAAGTTTCTCCTCTTTTACTCTGAAACTTATGTTTTGTAGCAAAAGTAGAAACCATAGCTTTGTAATGGATTTTGTAAATCAGTGCGAGAGGAATAGATCCATCAAGCATTTTGTAATTGTGGGTTTTGATTTGTAAGACAAGGGATTTTGTAATATTACTGTCGTTCAATGAAACAGTAAAATTTGGATAGCAATCAAAAGAGATTGGCCCACTACACAAGCAAGACTCGACTGAGCTAAGCAAGGAGTCCTAGAAGTTTATGAACCTAGTATCTCTAAGAACTGCTTGGATCGAAGTGTTCAATCCTTCTTTTGTAAGAGGTTTAATTCCAACTTGGACTAAACCTATGTGGATGTATTTGTACTATTTTTCATGGTGTTTTTGTAAGGATTTTTTAGATAGGAGAGAAATCGTCTCAAAAGGTTTTATAATCTGAAGATCTCTCTTTTCAGTTTTGATTGTGAAATCAATTTTGAAAAAAATTAAGTTTTGTAGTCTGATAGATTTGATCCTTTTGTACTTTTGGAATTTCCCAATTATCTATACATTTTTCAAAATCTTCGATTATTATTTCTTCACTATTAACTATCTCTCTCGACTCAAAGGACGAGGTAGAAGAGTTTGAAGGAGAAACTGTCCTACAGAAAATTGGATTCATACTTAAAGAATTTTTCTAGGTTGATCTTTTGAGTTAAGTGAGGTAATCGCCAAAGGAATCACTGCCCTAAACATGCCCTCTTGGCTACAAAGACGAGACTTACAACCCAGGCCTGTTTACACCTCTAAAGAAGCTATCTTATCACCTTAAGATCATCTTACCAACCTCTCAAAAATGTTTAAATGTGAATCCGAACCTTAAATAGAACCTTTCCCCCCAGGCTCTGATACCAAGGACGCACCGGGATTGAAAGGGGGATGAGCTAACAGGGAAGAAACAACAATCTAAATTTTTAACAATATATAAATAATTAAAGAAATAAATAAAATGTATAAGAAAAAGAAATCTTCAGAAATGAAAATTAAATTTGTAAATTAAAGATTAAATATATATATATATATATATATTCAATAGGCGGCAGAGCCAGTCCGTTATGAATATATATACTTATCAGAAATAAGCGTGAAATTTAAATATGAATATACATGTATATATTCAATAGGCGGCAGAGCCAGTCCGTTATGAATATATATACGTATACTTAAGCAAGATAGGCGGTTGAACCGACCATATGCATGCAAAATAAATTTAAAATTTTGTAAAAGAATTTGAAGAAAACTTACTTCAAAATCTTATAAATTTTGTAAGATTTGTACAGAGATTTTGGAGATGTAATTCCGGGTAGGACTTATAAAGGTTGTTCAGCACATGAGCTTTCTAAGATCTACTACAAGGAAGTTACGGTGTTTGTAGGTAAGGCAGAGGTAGGGTAGGGATAGACGACCTTATTCCTTCCTTCGATGCCTTGGGTGAGCTTTCTTCAAAGTCTTCTTCGGAGTTTCTCTCGGCTTGAGGAAGCTTAAAGTGAAGAAGCTTGGGTTGAAGAAGCTTGGTTTGCCTTGAATGGGTGCCTCCTTATATAGAAGTGACCAGGGGTAGGTTTATAATTTTGTAAATTTTGAACAGTGTCTGCCACTTAACTTTTTCACATGTGAACAGTACTTGAACAGTGTCTTGAACAGTTCTTCCTGTCGGGTGAACAGTGCTTGAACAGTTCTTCCTGTTGTGTGAACAGTAAAAGTGAACAGTGACAGGTGAACAGTGTCCTGTCTGGTTTTGAAAAAAGAAAAGTGCAAAAATAATTATAAGTGCAGAGCAAAAATGGAAAATTCAAACAAGAAAATAAAGAGTAAAAGTGGATAATTTTGCCGCTATAAATTTCTTTTGCCAGTCTTAAATTTTTTTTTTTTTAATAGAGTGGAGCTGGGACCAATATTTTATCCTTCCATCATGTTTTGTAAGTTGTGCCATGTCTCCTCATCGTTACTCGTTTCATCATCTGACGAGACAAAAGGTAAGTCGTAATAACTTTCATCTTGAGCCATGTAATTTTTGTACTGTGTTTCAATATGAAAGGGTTTTGGACTTGGCAAATGTTCATAGTGGACATATATATGAGAATATGTACCCGTATAAACTAGCGCATACTCTGGATATCGGTATTTTTGCCAGTTATCGACTATTATCTTTGCTCACCATTTGTTGAGTTGGAGAAAGTGATCTTCGTGATTGTATGGCCAATCCGAAAGATGATAGAGAGGAGGAAGTTTTGTATCCAGTTAGAAGTAATTGATCGCTTGTTGTAGCTCTCAATTTGCTAATACTTCTGGAGGTGTTGAAATGATTTGTATATTGACTGGTTTTTAGCGTAATAATAGTCTTCTGACTTCTTGAAGGACTTTATTTCCCAAAAACCTTGTCATTTCACAATCAGAGCTTGTGACTCGGACTCCAGCTAATATACCCCATTTGAATAGTTGTCTTGCATCTAGATATCGAGTTCCAGATATCTGGACTGTTTTGAAGCGGGGGATGCTGAAATCTAAGCTGTGTTCACAATCTGGATAGCAAAGAGGATATCGGTTAGGATGTTCCTGAGTGCAATGAAAACGGGGTTTTGAATGGTACTCCCATTCCCATGATCATCCATTGTGATTCTGCTGATTGCTTTTTGTAAAATTGAGACATTTTTGGAAGACATCCAACTATTCTTTGGTTCTGGACTGGATGATATTTTGTAATATTTGCTCACGGATCTCTTGAGGAAGACCGTTAAGAACTTGTTGCCTGAATTTCTTCGAAAGACAACGGGTTTGGAAATGTTCTAAGGACCTATTGGCACCAAGTGAAGTAAAAAGGACTTCACTGTAGTGATAATTTTCCACATTAACTAGTGGGGCCAATGGTAATTTTACACTAGAATCCAGTGGGGATCCTAGGCCTTCAGTCCTTCGCTTTTGAATTTTTACACTAGAATCCAGTGGGGATCCTAGGCCTTCAAATTCTTGTTTTTGAAATTCAAGGTGATGATTTTGGTTAGAAGTGGATGGATCTGATGGACTAACTCTGGATGTAATGATTTTGTATAAAATTTGATTTTGTAAAAACTCAATGAATGATTGAGCTACCATGATATGATCCTCATGATATTTAATTCTGCTAAGGAGGTCAGCCACATATTTATTAACTTCCTCAAACTCAATACAAAGTGCATTGAGAGCTGTTACTCCCAACCGTTTGTTTTGTATTAAAGTCCAAAGATTATCTAATAAACATTGGTGCCTTTCTGTGGGAACATATGCAGTTCTGGCTACATTAATTCTGAATTTTTGAGCAGGAGTTTTGGAGAGGATTATTGGTCCAAAGTCGACTAAATCACCACTGTTGGATGATTCTAGCATCTGCAAAAACTCACAAGGGTTAGTTAGTAATAAGCGGTAATCAAAAAATTGATTTTTGAAAACAAGCTTGTTTTGTAAAGAAATTTCTTTTTCGTAAATATTGTCTTGTTTCCTGTTCGAAAACATTTATTTGATTATCAAAAATAGAATAAGCCTTGATGATATTCAAATTTTTTGTTTTGGGTTTTTCAACAAAAGGGAAAACAAGATCTTATTTCTTTGTTCTAAAAGAAATACCATCATAGTTGACTCTGTAGGGAGTAATCAAATTGATGAATGGCATCCCTAAAATAACACTATGACTGATATCTTTTATTAAAACAAATGAAGTTTTTAGAAGAAGATTTGAATTGGCTATTGAAGCCTCTGTTTTGTAATTAATTTTGATTTTGGAATTGTTTGCAGCTGAAAGTTTTTCAGTAGTTTTTTCTTGGAATTTCTTTAGAACGATACCTTCTTTGATACAATTTAAATCTGCACCTGTATCAAATAATGCAATTGTATCGATCTTGAATTCTTTTGAAAAAACTATCAAAATTCTAATCAAATATTTTCTGGAAGAAATCTCATTAAGAATGAAGAGAAAATCTTTTATAGGTTTTTCAAGATTTTGAATTTCTAAATTATTTTCTTCGTCTTCTTCTTCTTCGAGTTCTTCATTGATTTGTTTTGAAAGTAATTTTTGAATTGTTTCTAAGTCCTGTACTTGTTTTCTTTGAGCTCATTAAGCTCAACCTTAATAGCTTTTATTTCTTCCTAGAGGATTTGGACTGAAACAATTGATTATTTTGAAGTCTTCTTTCTACCCAATATGGTCGTAAGGTCATATCTGTTTTTTGCAATAGAGGGCAGAATATAAGGTTTTTGTATTGGTTGTTCTTCAAAGGTTTTTAAAAGTTTTCCTAAAAATTCATTTTTTAGTTGAGGATCTTCAACCTGTGTAATGATTTCTAAGAGTAACTTCTGATCTTTTGAAAGAACATTGATTTTCAATTTGGGTTTTATAAACAGTTCATTTTCTATTTCAGAATCAGAACTGGATGATGAACTTGTGATTAATTCATCAATTTGTAATCCTTCTTCATTTTCTGTGGATTTAGAATTACTGGACTCACATTCAGTTTCAATTAAAAGAGCAGTTATCTTATTAATAACTTCTTCTTCTAATTGCAACTCATGAAGTTATTTGTTTTACTTGCAAAAATTTGCAGTGTGGCCTTTGTTACCACATTTGTAGCAAGTTAAATTTTTGAACTTTGTTTTGGATTAAGGACTAGGTTTATTGGTCTTTTTTGAAGGTTTTTTGTAATAGGAATCTTTTTCTGGTTTTGAAGAGTTTTTGTATTTTTTAGATGATTTTTTGTAAGGTTTTCTGCTACAACTTCCTCCACAGTCTGGAGTAGGGTTCTTGGTTCCTATTTCAAATTGTTTGCAGAAAGATCCTAACTCTTGGTGAGTTGTTCTCATTTCCCATTTCAAAGGTTTTTGTAATTTCAAATCCTGACAAATCTTTAAACCTTCTTTTTGAGTGAGACTGACTAGTTCACCATAGGTTAATTTATCATACGGGATTTGATTTCCAAACGCTTTCTTAATTTTATTCCTCACTTTTTCTCCTAAGAGGGTCAAAAGTCCAGCAAGGAATTTTTCTTTCCAAAATGGCTGATTAGAATCTTCTCTAAGCATTACTCTAGTAAGAAAGGTGTTTTTGTAATACTGAAAATCACTCAGTTTTTTGCATCTAAGGTTTGAAAGATGTTCGACATTCTTCTCCTTAAGATGAGATGGGTCACCTACGAAATGTAAGGAGATTGTTACTATCAAGGTGGCTACTGCATCTGGGATTGGTTGGCCTAACTCATCAAGAATTGGCATGCCATCTTCTTGAGTTTGTATGGATTCTAGAATCTCAGATTTTTGTAGGTTCGTGAGATGATAATCCCACCATCCTTTGAGCTGTCCTGAGAACCCTGCAATGAGGAGTTCAGCAATAGCTCTGTCTGGGGTTCTGGTTTGGGTTTTGTAAGCATTTGCTGCCATGGTCATTTGTTGGAGCAAATTCAAAATATTATATTCAGACATACCATCTATATTCCATTCATAGACAGTAGAGGCATTGAATTTAAACTGGGTCAGAATTTCAAATCTATTTTCTATGCCTAAGTCTGGAGCTGTTATTGGGAGGGGTGTTGCTACCCACGGCCAATAAAGTCTATTGATTTGTAAAGGTTTTAAAGACTGAATTTCTTCAGCTTGCATACGCTGGTTTTCTTGGCTTTGGACATCTGAATCTGAATCTTCCTCAATTATATTGACACTTCTTTAGGAGGTTTGAGGTGTTTCAGGTGCTACTGGAGTAGAAGTCGAAGCTTCTAGCCTAGTTTTCATGTCTCTCAAACCTTGGATAAATTCAAAATTACTGTTGTTTTGTAAATCTTTTTTACTAGTTTTGGATACTTGGAATGATTTTAAGATTGGGTTTTTCAGTTTTGTATCCAGCTTAGTTTCAACTTGGGAAACTGTAGCCTATTGGTTTTGTTCCATTTTTGTAATTGCTTACCTATGGTATGCAAATGGGCATTTGTAAAATTATTTTGTAGAACAATGTTTTTTATATTCACAGAATTATTTTCATTTGGAATTTTGTAAGGGGCTGCTTCTACTGTTTGTTCTAAGTGGGAAATTTTTACTTTCCTAAGAGGAGGATGTTCAGACTATATTTTTCTACAATCTGAAATTTCCTATTCAGGAACTTTGTTTCTAACAGTGACAGGGTTAATAGACAGTTTTTCTTCTGTTTTCTTTAGAAGAGTTTTTAGAGCCGCAATGAACTCTGATTGGTTGTCTTCTAACTCCTGTTGTTTAGGTTTTGAAATCTGAGAAGGTTTTGAAACTGGTTCTGATTTTTTGAAAGTTTTTGGAATTTTGGAAAATGGATATGAAATGTTATGTTTTTTAGCATGCATCTCAAACCAGTCAAAGAAAAGAATATGAACTTTATGTTGGTATATAAAGTCATAATATTCCTTTTGAATTTCTTTCCTTTGATCATTGAAATTTTTGAAAAACCACATTTGCTTTTTATGATTTTTAGGAGAATAAAAATTATCATGCAAATATTTTTTGTCTACTTCAAATTCTTTTTCAAGCACATTAAGTTCATGGTTTACATTTTCTGTAATGGCTGAAAAGGTAGGAGAAATAGGTTCTAACTCTGTTTGGGTTTCAACCTGAATAGACTCGTTTTGTAAATTTGTATAAACTGGATGTGGAATATTTGTAGAGTAATCTACGTTTTGTAAAGTGGATCTAGGTATTTCTGAAGTAGAAAACCTAGAAGAGCTAGGTAAGTCTGAGGTAGAATACCTAGGTTGAATATTTTGTATTCCAATTGGTTTTGTAACAGGCAAACTAATGACAGAAGGTATACAAAACACTCTTCCTATGTCTACAGTACTGGATGTTGAAGAATCATTTGAAAACTGAAGGCTTCTGTTAAAGCTAAGGCTGATTCTTCCATCGTCATACTGGGTTATTTGCCTTAATTGAACGTTTGGCTCAACTATTTTTGAAGATTCTGGTTCTACTGCACCTTCTAAGATCCATTCTTCTGGCAGAGTTATGTCCTTCCACTGGATAGATCTAGGGATTACAGTGTTGGATTTTGTAAGATCAGTTTGTAAAAGCAAAGTTTCTCCTTTTTTACTCTTGTCGACACCATATTTTGGCCGATCCCCGAAATCAATAAACTTTAAAATTGATCCCCAGCACTAAGTCTCCATGTCGTTCAATTCATTTTCGATCTCTCTTCATAGGGATCAAACTAACACCAAGTCTCCTTGACCAGTCAATCACATTTCTGATCTCTCTTCAAAGAAATCGAACCAATATCAAGTCTCATATCGTTCAAATCCTTACCGATCTCTCAAACCAATTATCAAGTCTCATGGCCAGTCAATCACATTTCCGATCTCTCGTCAAACGAAATCAAACCAACATTAGGCCTTCGTGCCATCCAGTCTTACTTTCGATCTCCCTCTTATAAATATTGTGAATAATTGTTTAATAAAGTTAAGGTTTTAATCCTGCTTAATGTTACTTCTGATCTTAAGTGTTCAAATCAGGTTTTTAATTTTAATCATCTTAAGTCCTGTTCGGTGTTGGTTCTCAGCCGATCTCATGTTTACAATGTTTTTCTGACCTCTTATACTTAGATTAATAATCACTTTTAAGTTTGATGTTCTAATTGGTTCAAACAGTCAGGAGCTTGTACAATTTAGATACTTTTCGATCTCATCAAGACATTGAACAAAAGAGGGAATTTCATTTCATTTCAAAATAAAATACAAGTCATTCGACTGGAGGATCACCCCCAGCCTGTTCTACATTTCGCTCACCCTCTCTATCTCCCCCGGCCTCCTCCTCGCTCTCCTCTTCGTCTTGGGGAGCCAAGTCTACCATCCAGGAAAAATCCTCTTCGGGATAACGCTTCTTGAGCTCGGCCAAAAGATCCCCATGGGTGTTTACATAAGCACCGGCCTCCCTCGTCACTGCCTCCTCTTCTTTTGCTCTAAGTTCTTCGGTGAGGCGAGCGACATCAGCAGCTCGGAGCGCCCGAGCTTCTTCAAGAGCATGAGCTTGCTCGGCCAATTTATCCTCGTAGAATTTCATCTGCCCCTCAATTTCAGCTATATATTCCCGGGCGGATGAAAGTTGGGCTCGGGCGGAAGCTGCCTCCTGGCCCGCCTTCTGGATCTCCTGCCTCAAATGATGAGCCTTTTCCCAGACGATATGTTGGTTCACCAAACTCTCCACACTCAGGCTCATAGTCTGGGTCAGGATATCATCGATGCTGCCTTTGGTCAGCCTGTTCCGATCCTCCTGGAGGCATATAGAAGCTCCTAGAACCTTTGCTAAGCTCGGGTTCTCCCGTACCGATCGGTTCTTCTCCAGGGAGTGAATCAAGACTTGAGCGCTGTGGGAAAGGGTCCTCGAGGTAGGTTGGGAAGGACCCCCTTCCGCACTCGAAGCAACTGGAGGTGGTGGCGGCTCTTCTTGTCGAGGAGGAGACCGAACCACTTCTATTTCAGGGATCAGCGGTCTTGAGGGTCGGGACGAGCCTCCCTGCATCTCCACTGAATCATGCCTGGGCGTCTGTGAAGCCTCGGCGAGTTTCATCTCCCGTACTTTTCTGGAGACCTCTCTCTTCCGCTTTCAGCTCTCTTTGGAGGCCTCGCCGCTCGCCATACCTGCACAAAGAAAAGTCAGTGAGTTCGCTAAGGCTCAGAGATCAGAGATATAGAAAGTACCGAAGCCGAGGTTAGAGAGTCAAGCCGCGTTCTTCCGATAACACCGCATCATCCAATGATGCAGTTCGGCCGTCACTCCATCTAGACAGGAGAACTTCTGATTGGCTGCCTGATCCTTTAACTCCATTACCATTGCACCCTCTTCCCTACTCAGGACGATGTGCTTCGGAAGTGATGGGCCCAGATGCATCCAGCTACGCGGGAAACCCTCAAAATCATTTGGAATCTTACTCCTCAGAATAAAGAAGCGATTCTTCCAATTCTTCAGGGAGGAGGGCAGGTCGGTAAAAAGCCCACAATGCGGTTTCGCCTGAAAGAACCAGTACTCATCGTCCTTTAGACGAGTTAGCCTATGTAGCTCGGGGAACACCTTCGCTGTAGGACTGAGTCCCTTAGCTCGGCAGAGGCCTCTGAAGGCTACCAGGATCCGCCATGAGTTCGGATGTACTTGGGCTATACATACTTGGTGGAATTTTAGAACTTTCTTGAAGAAGTCATCAAGAGGAAATCGCAGCTCGGCTTTTAATTGCTCTTCGTATACCATGATCATATCATTTTCTTTGAAGAAGTGATCGGCTTGGAGATCGCCATGACACCTGATAAGTTCGTATGAATCGGTCCGAAGGTTATGTTCTTGGCTAAACGACTGCAAATCGGTTTCTTGAAGAATTGACGGTAGCTCATCCACGGGAAGGTTTTCTCTCCCTGAAGAATGCGTTCGTCTTGAGGGTGCCGCTTGACCACGGGCTGAAACAGAGGTCGTAGGAGGTTCAGATCGCCCACTTGGTTCGACCACTTCAACTTCATCTGATGACCACGAGACATGAACGAAAGGGGGGCTCGCCGCTCTCTGACCCTCGGCGCTGCTCATTTTCAAAGAAAAGAGAAAATTTAACTAAAAGAAAGATCAAAACCCTTACCGGAGTGTGATCGGTGTCGGAAGAACTTGAAGAATCGAGAGAATTTTGAAATCGCTCGCGAGATGCTGAAAATGACATAAGAAAGCAACTGGCTGACCCATCCCCTATTTATACCCGTCTGAGCATTTAATGCTCACAGTGTCCCAAGCAGCGCATCGGTTAGCGGGATTCTCCAGCTTTTCTGACACATCGCACGAATATTTTAGAAACTCCATAATTAAATAAGGGAAGATCGGCTAGTTAAAGATCGGTAAATTAAGGCAGATGTTTAAAATTACAGATCGGCTAAGGGCTGTTCAGTTAGGAATCGGATCGAATAAACACATTAGAGATCGAAAAATAACCAATGCAATAATAAAATGATAATTATCAAAATAAGATTTCATTTCCAAAAGATCAGATTACATCATTTGGGCGATCTCAAGAGATCGGATTACATCAAAGGTCAGATTGCATTATTTGGGCGATCTCTAGAGATCGGCAGTACATCCTACCTAGTAAAGGCCTATGTCAAAGCCTAGTCTTGCGGCTGAATCAAAATATGTGTCTGATCAGGAAACCAGCCATCGACATCGGATAGATGTACAGCTCAGATGGGGTGACTATGACTCTCATGGTGATAGGAGAGGTCATCGTCAATGTTATCACTCGGAACCGAGCCGCTGTCGGGACACCCAATGTGGTGAGGAGCCAAGTGAACTAAGAAGGGCAGTCACCAATGGTAAGAGGGAAATTAGCAGTCTTCTCGTCCGAAATCGGTTCGCCGATCATATCGGTTGACCGACTCGAGATCGACACGATCGATATTCTCGATCTGGATTGGTAAATTAGTTCGGTTCTCTCACTGTCATCAAATGTGGTTATCGTGATTTTTTTATCACCAGGGTCATAAATTTTCAACCGAGGAGCTAAGAGAATTGTCGGAAAAAGGTCAAAGGCAGTCACCATGGCCAGAATGTTACCGGAGAAATTTGAACGGAAGAAGAGAGAAATGGAAGGAGGAAGGAATGAAATGTGGGAGAAATTCCCCGATTGAGGCATATATATATAGGGGGGAGGTCTGAGCATTTATTGCTAGCAGAAAACGAAGCGGACGCCTCGGTAACCGAAGGAATAAATGCTTTAACTGAACCAGCTCGGATAGAGGAGAAGATTCTGGAATGGGAAAGATCGGGAGAGGGGCCCGGCATGAGAGATCGGAAAAGGATCGTATTAGAAAGATCGGAAGGGATGGGAGATCGGAAAGCAAAGAGAATAAGATAACTTCCAATAACTGTCGTCATAATCAGAGCCGAGGTAGTTAAAGCGTAGTAGACGAGATCAAATCTCCACCGCATGCCTCATTTGCAGAACCGCCCACATTGCTGATAGCCAGGATATGTCATGACAGTCCTATGCATCTCGATCTCCACCGTTGATCTACTTGTAAGGACAAGCCTAGAGCCCTTGGATCAAAGAGAAGATGACAAGACCGGCGCTTTTATTCTCGGCCCTTAGATCTCCCTTGATAAGAGGATTTTGAACCGTTAGATTGGAAAAGAGAAAGGACAAATATTCTGAATAGGATCTCAGCCATTCATTTTGATTCTCTTCAATTCTCAAGCATCAGATCATGTCCTTTAAAATCCAAACCTTCCATCTCCCTTAAAGAAAATCCTAACCCTTCATTGGGAGCACCCGTTCCCTATAAATACCTATATGAAAACTGTTGAAAGGAGGATGGATCAAAAAAGGTGGTGATTATAGTGGAAAGGCTCTGAAATTTGATTCAGTCTTGCTGCTCTACTATTTTTAAGCTTTCAAAATAGAAAAACTTTAGAAACCAGTTTTCTAAAGTATTTCCATTGAAAGAGGATTGAATACTGAAACTCTTCGTTTTCAGTTTGTTCATTACTCTGTGATAACATCTCTCAGTTTCAGTTTTGTCTTCATCATCTTTATATCAACCTCTTTTTTAAAAAGCTCCATCTCATTCCAACCCGGTTATTGTTACTTTGGTTCGATTGCATTTTGACCTGGTATCCTTTATTTCAAGGCAAACATTAGTCCCCAGGCTATTAGCAAGCAGCTCTACCATATTTGTGACTCCATAGTTAGCTCGATAGATTCAACTCCCCATAGGTGAGCGTCTGAACCGTTGTTTTATCAAGCGTCTTTATTTATTTTCATGTTAAAGAGTTTCACGAGGGTGGTTATTCTCTTGAGTTTACCTTTATTTCATCAGTTCATGTTATTTGTTTGTTCTTCGCCTTATTATCTTTCAAATATGGGTGTTCTGGTTACTAGTAACATATAGGTAGTTTAATAAAGGTTGATAGCCGTATTTTGATACGAGAGTTTCTTTAGAATAATAAAAGTTTGGATTATAAATTGGAGGAAAAGTCATGGAGTCGAACTATTAAACAAGCTCAGGATTTAGCCTGACATGATGGGGGATCGAGGTAAGATCGGATCCAGGCCAGTAGGCAAAAAGAGATCGGACATCGCCTGCCAAAATACTAGTAAGGCGATCGCAAAGGAGATCGGAAAAAGATTCAGTATGGCATCCTTTCCTTAGCTATAAGGTACCAATGGGCTAAGAGAAAGCCTTGTTCGGGTTCCCGGCGACTTCGGACGCCAGAACCCTTAGTCTTAGGTTCTTATGATATGTAATTGTAATCAAATTTTAAGAGGACGGGAAAAGTCCTTACCCAGCTCTCATTCAAACAAAAGGAGATCGGAGGAGAGTTCTTATCCGATTCTCAATCCAAATTTTTAATAAATGTTTAAAGAGATCGGAGGAGAGTTCTTATCCGATTCTCAATCCAAATTTTTAATAAATATTTAAAGAGATCGGAGGAGAGTTCTTATCCGATTCTCAATCCAAATTTTTAATAAATGTTTAAAGAGATCGGAGGAAAGTTCTTATCTGATTCTCAATCCAAATTTTTAATAAATATTTAAAGAGATCGGAGGAGAGTTCTTATCCGATTCTCAATCCGAATTTCTAATAAATATTTAAAGAGATCGGAGGAGAGTTCTTATCCGATTCTCAATCCAAAATTTTAATAAATAAAGAGATCGGAGGAGAGTTCTTATCCGATTCTCAATCCAAATTTTTAATAATTATTTAAAGAGATCGGAGGAGAGTTCTTATCCGATTCTCAAATCAAATTTTAATAAACATGCGAAGATCGGAGGAGAGTTCTTATCCGAGATTCCTCACTCAAACTTTAAACAGATTATCTCCAGAGATCGGGAGAGGCTTTTACCTGGATTCTCTCAGATCCAAACTAAAATGGCATAATACGCAAAGTAACCCTCTAAACAAAACCGTTACGCAACACTAACTCACTAAGGGTCGTCTCCTGTACTTATGTATTTGGGTAACCCAAAACAGTGGAAGATTAAATATTCCCTCTTATCAAAGGGATTAACATCTTCATTCTAATCCCCCCTAGCTATCAATTTTAATTTATAAATAGCATAATGTTAAATCTGCTTGCCCTCATAGAGGGACGAGGTGGGTGCCTAACACCTTCCCCGCCCGTATACGGACCCCGAACCTAGAATCTCTGTTTTCGAAGTGGTTTCATTTTAATTTACTCTCACAAATGGTTTTCTTTAATTTCTCTCAAAATTAAAGTGGCGACTCCTCACTCTTTCCCACTTCGGTGAGTGTTCGTCCAGGCGACCGCAAAATACCTTGCGACAACTCTGAAACTTATGTTTTGTAGCAAAAGCAGAAACCATAGCTTTGTAATGGATTTTGTAAAGCAGTGCGAGAGGAATAGATCCTTCAAGCATTTTGTAATTGTGAGTTTTGATTTGTAAAATAAGGGATTTTGTAATATTATTGTCGTTTAATGAAACAGTAAAGTTTGGATAGCAATCGAAAGATATTGGTCCACTGCACAAACTAGACTTGACTGAACTAAGCAAGGAGTCCTGGAAGTTTATGAACATAGTATCTCTAAGAACTGCTAGGATTGAGGTGTTCAATCCTTCTTTTGTAAGCGGTTTAATTCCAACTTGGACTAAGCCTATATGGATGTATTTGTATTGTTTTTCACGGTGTTTTTGTAAGGATTTTTAAGACATAAGAGAAATCGTCTCAAAAGGTTTTGTAATCTGAAGATCTCTCTCTTCAGTTTTAATTGTGAAATCAGTTTTGAAAAAATTAAGTTTTGTAGTCTGATAGATTTGATCCTTTTGTACTTTTGGAATTTCCCAATTATCTATATATTTTTCAAAATCTTCAATTATAATTTCTTCACTATTAACTATCTTTCTCGACTCAGAGGACGAGGTAGAAGAGTTTGAAGAAGAAACTGTCCTACAGAAAATTGGATTCATACTTAAAGAATTTTTATAGGTTGATCTTTTGAGTTAAGTGAGGTAATCGCCAAAGGAATCACTGCCCTAAACACGCCCTCTCGGCTACAAAGACGGGACTTACAACCCAGACCTGTTCACACCTCTAAAGAAGCTGTCTTATCACCTTAAGATCATCTTACCAACCTCTCAAAAATGTTTAAATGTGAATCCGAACCTTAAATAGAACCTTCCCCCCCCCCCCCCACTCCCCCAGGCTCTGATACCAAGGACGCACCTGGGGGGGAAAGGTTCTATTTAAGATTCAACTATTACAATTAATTATCATTTATAAATTTGGACCAACACCATAAATTCATCTAAAAAAATTATGAATAATGATGTTTTATTCGGTACTTTCATAAGGAAAATTATAAGATACTCCGATACACTAATTTTTAACGTATTATATGCTCATAAGAATTTAGTTATACTATGAATTATGAGATGTGGGCTTTGTCTCATTGTGAGATAATAAATATATGTTACTGGAGCACCTAATAAAATCTTTTTTCGAATCACATGATTCATCTTTGACAATGAGATGAAATTTACATTTGAGATAACTAAAAATTTGTGAGTATCCAATAAAATTCATAGAATTAGACCAACGGCTATTCTGATTATTCTTGAAAATTGAATGTTGTGAATCTAGAATACATAAACAAATATACTAAGGAAAAATATTTATATGGAAAAAAACAAATAGATTACAATATTACATAAAACATATTATCTTAATGTTTATAAGGATGTGTTATTTGAAATATCCTCTTCAAATTCAATTACATTCATAAATTTTAATTTATATAACATATAAATGTGGGAGGGGAATATTGGATTTGTCTAAAATATCTTTCATTATTTATATTATTATAAAAATGTTAACAAAAATACAACTATAGCAATAGACGTAAATTCGTTACTAATATAAATTAGTAACAATGTTTATTTCACTAATTCATATAAAGTCGTAAGTATGTTAATAAAAACTTAAATTATATAATTTAAAATATATTGTTGTAATTATATATCATATTCTAATTTTATTCTTTAATATAACTTTAAATATTTATATATTTTAATATTTAGATAATAATATAAAAATTAATTAAATAGATAAAATTTTAAGGTGAATGAGTATTTAAATTTGACATTAATATTTTATTATATTTTAATACAAAATTAAAATGTATTTTCCAAATATTTAAAGTCTAAGTAACTTATTTTAATTTTTGCGTATTTATTTTAATTTTAATTAATTTATTAATATAAATAGAAAGAAATTTTTATTTAATAATATTTTTAAATTTTAATATAATCAAATGAAATGTGAACTCCTATTGTAATAAATTTATTTATTAATAAACAAGATTTATTGTTGGATGAATTTTTTTTTCCTTTGCCTAAATAAGCAACAAAAATGTTCTTTGATAAGATTTTGATTTTATTATTATTTTTCTCTCTATATATGAATGGGTAAATTTTTGAACAGTTAAAAATACCATTAAATTTTTATATTATTACAAATGATATAAATATGTTTTATTTAATTATATAAATATGTTAAATATAATTAAATTAAAAAAATTACTAATCACACGTTAACAAAAGGAAAAGAAATTCTTTTCCACCATTTCTTGATTTCAACTAATCAATATTGGTTTTATTCCCACTTTATTAAACGGAATTTATTTATTATCTTTAAAGAAAAATTTAATTGTATTTCTAAACAATAAATATTTGAATCAATATAAAAAAATATAATTAAAATAATTTAATTTATATAGAATTATTTACATAGAATGAAAGTTAGAAGATATAATTTAAGGTAATTTTTATAGTTTATTTCTTAATTTTATCCCGTGTTCCATTTTTGTTCTTTAACCTTATTTTATTATTAAAAAAATCCTTAAACTTTAGTTTGTTTAATAAAACATTCTTTTAACCTCTGCAATACTATGTTTCTAGATTGAAAAATTTTCTCCAAATTATAGTGTGACGTTTACAAATATAATTTTAACACTTTTCAGTGAATTATAAATCTTATTCCTTTTTAGAAAATAGATCGTTGTGATGGTATTAGTATTTTTATAATAAATTCAAATCATAATTGAAATTACTAGTTTTAAGTGTGAGAAGAAATGAGATTAAAAAAAAATGTAATCTCATTATTTTTTAACTTAAAAACTTGCTATAGCATATTATAAAAATTTTTATAAAATAAAATTAAAATTTAAAAATTTTTAATAATAAATTAAAATTAACAAACAGAAGTAAAATACGGGGGAATATTTGGAAAGGAGCTATAAAAATTACCCAATTTCTCTCTAATGTTCTCTGGGGGACTTGACTCTTTGATTGGCTACTTGCCCTGCTTCTTCCAACTTGTAGACCAAGACATGGTTTCAGTGTAAGGTTTCCCACCATGCCCAAGAATTAAAGTGAGCCCAATTTATGGGGCAGGCTTTTTTTTTTTTTTTTTAATTACAGACAAAATTATAAGTTTTGATATTCTAATTTTTGCGTCAAATCCTAAAAACATTATCTTCAATACTAATTTAATTTATTTTAAGCATATTTTAAGGCAAACTTTTTTTTATCAATTCTTTTTGCTTCTTGTTAGTCAAATATAAAATTATATATGAATTATACTTGATTATTATTTTATTTTTAGGAAAAGGAAAGAAATTTTATTAATTAACAAATGGTTACATATATATCTCAAGATGTATAGTCAATAGCAATTGTCAAGGTAGTGCTTTGCATCCATACACTGATAGCTCCTTCTCAGAATTGAGAGTTAACCTTTGGCCAACTTCTACAGGATGATTTCTTTTCCAATCCATTGGTTACGCAAGACTTTTATTCATGTTTAAAATTTTAGAATACTCTCCGTATGTCATTCATAAATTCATTTTAATATATATATATATATATATATATATATATATATATATATATATATATATATATATTATTTTTAATAAAAGTGTATGTATGATGAGAATATTAAATAATTTTTTTAAATCAACTATTCATAATTTCTTTAAAATAATGTATTATATATTTATAAAATAGTAATTTTTTATGAAATTATAAAAAATTAAATTAATATTATTATAAGTGATGATCCACATGCATGCAGCAAATGTAATGAATAATAATTTTGCTAGATAGCTAGTTATAATGCTAGACAGCATGGCTGCCTACGTACAACCCTTCAGCTAATAAACAATAGCATGGTTATTGGTAATATTGAAGAAGTGGCTATGGCCATTAATACGTGGTGGTCTCTTTATCGCATTCCTCTCCTTTGCTGGGGCCTGTGCTCCTTACTCAACCCAGCCACTTGCTTGCAAAATGAAACTGATCGACTTGCTTTGATATCCTTCAAAGACGCCATACAGAAAGATCCCTTTGGCGTTCTGGATTCTTGGAACGATTCATTGCCCTTCTGTGATTGGCATGGCGTTTCATGCGGTCGCCGCCATCCTCACAGGGTTGTAACCTTGATCTTGAATTCTCAAGGCCTGGTAGGATTTCTGTCGCCACATATAGGAAATCTCTCATTTCTCAGGCGCATAGATTTCGGAAATAATAGCTTTCATGGCAAAATCCCACAGCAGATAGATCGTCTGCACCGCCTACAAGATATTGACCTCAGCAACAATTCATTGCAAGGTAATATACCCACCAACTTATCCCGCTGTTCAAACCTCTTGTATCTTAATTTCATTGACAACAAGCTCGTGGGTAACATACCTGCCGAGCTTGGCTCTTTACCAAAGCTTGAAGCTCTAGGCTTGGCCAAAAATAATCTCACAGGTAGTATTCCAGCATCCATGGGGAATCTCTCATCTCTTAGGCAAATCTCTTTCCGAAGAAATGGTTTGCAAGGACAGATTCCGGAGGAAATCTCTCAACTTGGGAGCTTAAGAAGTTTGAGGTTTGGAGAAAATAATCTTATTGGGGAGATTCCTTATGGCCTCTTCAACATCTCCAACCTCGAGAAGGTTGAAGTGGATACTAACCAACTCAATGGCATTATCCCCTCTGACATAGGCCTCAACCTTCCAAAGCTGAGGTCCCTTCAAATTTCAGACAACAGGTTAATCGGGCCTATCCCAATTTCATTGTCAAATGCCTCTGCGCTTCAACAAATTGCTTTTGAATACAATGATTTCTCTGGGTCAATTCCCAAAGTATTTGGAATGCTGCCTGAGCTTGAGATTTTGAGCTTTGCTTTAAATCAGCTACAAGATGATTTAAGTTTCATTGATTATCTAACTAATTGCTCCAATTTAATCATTCTTGGTTTACGAGGAAATTTTCTCAGAGGGACCGTGCCCATTTCCATGGCCAATCTCTCCAAAAACATACATTTTCTTTCTGTGGCAGATAATCAGTTATATGGTGCCATTCCAATTGGTGTCGAAAATCTTGTTAATCTGAGATTCTTCCTGTTTGGTGGTAATTATCTCACTGGCCCCTTAGATATTGATTTTGGGAAATTTCCACGGTTGGAATTGCTGGATTTGGGCAGCAACAAATTCACAGGAAAAATTCCATCTTCAATTGGTAATTTATCTTTTCTGACTCGTCTCTACTTGGGGTTCAACGATCTACATGGAAGCATACCTCCAAGTCTTGGTAGTTGTCATAACTTGAACGTGTTGGAGCTCTTACACAATAATCTCAGCGGTTCAATACCCACACAGGTTATGGGCCTGTCATCCCTTTCAGTTACCCTCGATTTATCTGGTAATGCACTTACTGGACCTGTTCCATTAGAAGTTGGTTTGCTGACAAATCTGCAACGGCTGGATTTATCCGACAATAGATTATCTGGCACAATACCAAACACTATTGGCAAATGTTTGAGTTTGCAAATTCTAGATCTACATGGAAATTCATTTCAAGGAGAGACACTTCAGGATTTTGGTGCCTTGCGAGGTTTACAAGAGCTGGACATTTCACGCAACAATTTTTCAGGGGGAATCCCAGATTCTTTCTCTCAGCTTACGGGATTGAACCATTTGAATTTGTCTTTTAATCAACTCCAAGGGGAGGTTCCAAAACGCGGAATCTTTCTAAATGCAAGTGCTGTTTCATTGATGGGAAACAATGATCTCTGTGGAGGTATCGCTGAAATGAAGCTTCCTTCTTGCTTCATCACAAACTCCAAGAAGAACAACCTCTCCCTTGCACTGAAAGTGACAATCCCAGTGGTTGTCGCAGCCGTATTTTCATTTCTGTTGGTGTGTTCCCTAATTTTCTGGCATCGGAAAAGGATTTCTAGAAAGAAGAATATTTCCATGCCATCATTTGAGCACCAGTTTCTGAGAATATCCTATGCAGAACTCTTCAAAGCTACAGATGGATTCTCTATGGCAAATATAATTGGTGTCGGAAGCTATGGATCTGTTTATAAAGGACTTCTTGAGCAAGTAGGCATACAAGTGGCGGTCAAAGTGCTAAACCTGCAACGAAGAGGAGCTTCAAATAGCTTCATGTCTGAATGCCAAGCTCTTAGAACCATCAGGCATCGAAATCTTCTGAAGCTATTGAGCGTCTGCTCTAGCATTGACTTTCAAGGCAATGATTTCAAAGCTTTGATATATGAATTCATGGTGAATGGGAGCCTGGAGAAATGGCTGCATGGTCGCAATGTAGGAGAAGATGGACCAGAAGGAGAATCAGGAAATCTGAAACTAATAGACAGACTAAACATTGCCATTGATATTGCAACTGCAATAGAGTATCTTCACAATGGTAGCTCATCATCAATTATACATGGTGATCTAAAGCCAAGTAATGTTCTTTTAGATGAGGAGATGACTGCCCATATCGGAGATTTTGGCTTGGCTAAGATTGTCGCCTCAGTTTCTGGTGAGATTCAACAGTATCAAAGCAGTTCTACAGCAATCAAAGGATCTATTGGCTATGTTGCTCCAGGTACCCTTCTTTTTCTTTTCTAATCTGTAAAAAGAAAAACCAATGTCGCTTCATAGTTTGTATTGTATCTATTTGCAGAGTATGGTTTGGGCGATCCAGTTTCTAAAGAAGGAGATATATATAGCTATGCGATTCTATTACTGGAGATGTTTACAGGAAAGAAGCCAATCGATGAATCTTTTAAAGATGATCTAAATCTTCATACTTTTGTTGAAAGCAATTTGCCTGATAGAGTGATGGAGATTTTGGATCCAAGAATTGCATTCGAAGATGGAGCAGGGAGTTTGAAAGATTGCATCCTCTCTGTAATGAGAATTGGAGTTGCATGTTCAATGGAACAACCAGGAGAAAGAATGAAAATGAGAGATGTAATAAGTGAATTGGTAAAGATCAAGAGCTCTTATGTCAAGGAAAGGCAAAAACAGGGGCGAAGAAATGCCTTGTAGATTGGAGGTCCAAGCACCTCTCGCATTTAATTTAGTAGCTTAATTTTGCAATTCCAAACGATGAACTTAAACTCAAGTTGGCATGTGTGTGCTGAACAACTTCTACTTTTGCTTATTTTTCAGGAACATGTTTCGTATAAGTAAATTCAATAAAATTTTATGATATATCTGAATGCAGTGATTTGAAATAAGAAAATTTATTTAATTTTCATTTAAATTATTTGAATGATAGCTCTCTCATTATCTTTTTGGTTAGATTCATAAACAAAATTTTAATTTAACACATAAAGAAACCATTGCGTTAAGAGGCTGAAAGTTTGTATTTCCAATAGACCAATAAAGAGCCCATTTCAAATCGCAAGAAGTGTACTTGAGAGCTTTGGTCCAGTTCTCTTTTCCACAGCAAATCAACCCATTTTCGAGCAACTCCCTTGGTTCATCGACGAAGCTTATATAGCTCCCCACCCCTTTTCGCCTTTTCTGACGGCAAATTATTCTCATCAGTCTCTTGCAACATGCCCAAGCACCACCAAATTGATTGCAACATACCCACCAAATACACGAAGCCGAAATTCCCAACCTGAAGTGAAGTGATTCCTTGGGGCCGAAATCCCTCTCATTCCCAAATCGACAAAGCCGCTACCACAACCATCGCGTCCTCTACTACCTCCGCCTCATTTGCCACCAACGGAATATCTCATGCGAAGCGGCTAGGAGTTGGTTTTTAGTGTATGGGTCTTGGGTTAAGGGTGTTTTGTGGGTCTAAAGATTTGGGTAAGGTATTAACGTCAGTGCGAAGGGAAGCTGGGAAAGAAAAATGAAATTGCAGGTGTGAGTGTGTGTAGCAGCCTGATTGTGAGTAGATGGTGAACAGTGATGAACAGAAATGCTGTGACGAATAATGAGGGCTTGCAGTGGGAAGACTCGCAGAAGTGAGAGGACAGAGAATTGAGAGGGAAAGGCAGTGAGGAAGAAGAATAAAAGGGTAGTCCGGTGATTTCAAGAGGGTAGTCCGGTGATTTCACCTTTCCACTAACGGCATTTTTTTCGGAGCGACTGAATTTTGGAGGGTTACAGAATTCGGGGACTAGGGATAAAAATGTTAATTTCAACATAAATTAATCCACTCTCGAAGGAACCAGAGTTCCAAAGCTACTTTAGAAACACTATGACCATGTGCTGCTCACAAGTGAGCCACGCGATTCTGCTGACGCCTAACGAAACTAAAAGAACAGCTATTATAATTGATTATTATTTTATTTTAAGAAAAGGATAGAAATTTTATTAATTAACAGCTATGGCATCTATTATATATCTCAAGATATGACACTATTTTTTCTATGGATGACCAAAACAATTTTTGAAAATTGTTTTTGAATTTAGAAAATTATTTTTGAATTAAACCTTTACACCAACTTGACTTTTTGCTTTCAAAATTAAGGCCTTAATTCATGGCTCTCTCAAAATTATGAATGAATTATTGCAAAAAGCGACCGTATTTTTTCTTTCTTAAGATGATTTAATTCAACTATCATGATTAATTATTATTCATAAATTTGGACAAACACCATAAATTCATCTGAAAAAATATGAAAATTTTATGAATAAGGATGTTTTATTAGGTGTTTTTGGAGAGAAAATTATAAGATGTTTCTAGTGCACTATATACTCATAAGAATTTAATTATTTTATGAATTATGAGATGTGGGTTCCATCTCATTGTAAGAGAAGGCGCATATGTTTCTAGAGCACCTAATAAAACTTTTTTTCAAATCACATGCTCCATCTTTGACAATGAGATAAAATTCACATTTGAGATAACTAAAAATTTGTGAGTATCCAATAAATTTCTTAGAATTAGACTAACAATTATTTTGATTATTCTTGAATTGACAATAAAATTAAAGTGTTAATTTCATTTAATTCTTAAGAAGGATTATAATTATATTTGTTGCTAACATATTAAAAACCTAATGCGTCATACACATAAATATTATTAATGAGAAATTAAAATGAAGCTATTAAGTTGGACTTGATTGAAATAACAAATTAACTCTAGAGGGTTATAGACTAAAGCATAGGTTTTATGGGGATTACTTTATGTTCTAATAATTAAGTATTGAATTAATTTAGGTTCTAAGAGCTAAAGGAATTAATTTTATGATCTTATTTCCTATATGAGTTCATATGTAATTGATTAATTTAATGAGTTAAATTAATAATTATTAGAATTAACAATATAAATGGAGAGAGATAGTAAGAGGAGTGTTGGAGAACTTACCTTTAGGGTAAAAGGCTCCAACATCCATTCTCATTTGACAGTCTCCCATTTTAGTTTTAGCTACCACTAAAATCCATTGCCCCTCTTTCCAAGAAAGTCTTGGAGATTTCCTCACCTGCAATTCGTGTAGACTTTTATTAGAGATCGAACAAATGGACAGCTTGAACTAAATTTCTTTGAACTAAATACTTGTTCGACCATGCTATATGTTGTTTAATGAAGATATGCTCTTGAGTTTAAAATTTTAAATTACATTGTTGTTGCGCTTTATTGCCTATCAAGCCCAAAAAAAAATTATAATAAATAATAGTCAAGGGCGTGCAGTATTTGATTTAAATTGAAAAATTGAATTAATTCGATTTAATTTTTCAGTCTGAATGATTTAATTTAGTTATTGTTTATTAAAAATTAAAGAAAAATCTATATCTTGCACTTTAATTCGAATATATGTATTGATAAAAGTTTTACACTCCAATTTAATTATATATATTGTAATTATTGTCTTAATTTAGTAGTTACTTAATAAATTATGAAAATATTTTTGGTGGATCATTTCTTACCCGAATTCTCAATCTAAATTCTCAACACTAAGAGATCAAGGGAGAGTTCTTGCCTGAGTTCTCAACTTAAAATTCTTAATACTAAGAGATCGGAGGAGAGTTCTTACCCAAAATCCTCTGCTCAAAGTTTAAACAGAATACATTAAGAGATCGGGAGAGAGTTCTTACCCGAATTCTCTTAGCTTAAATCCAAACTAAAATATCACAACTTCAATGTTCGAATTAACCTCCAAAAAAATCCCTTACACAACACCTATTCATTGAAGGGTCATCTCATGTACTTGTGTTCTTGAGCAACCCAAAATAGTGAAATATCAAATGTTCCTTTTATCCGTCCAAAGGATTAACATCATTATTTCAACCCCCTAATTATCAATTTTAATTTATAAAGAGCGCAATATTAAATCTGCTTACCCTCATTGAGGGACGAGGTGGGGTGTCTAACACCTTCCCCACCCATTTACGGACTCCGAACCTAGAATCTCTGTTTTCATAGTGGATTTTAATCTCTTTACAAATGGTTTTCTTTAATTTCCCTCTAAATTAAAGTGGCGACTCCTCACTTTTCCCACTTCGGTGAGTATTCGTCCAGGCGACCGCAAAAACCCTTGCGACACTGACAAAAGGGAATGATGAAACTGATGCAAAATTTACTGACCGTCTTAAGGATTGGGATAGTAAAAATCATCAAATCATCACATGCTTTCGCAATACCTCTGTCCCATCCATTCACATCCAATTTGCTGATTATGACTCTGCAAAAGAAATCTGAGATTTTTTTGCTAATCGATATCAGACAACTGGACTTGCCCACTATTATCAGTTGTGGACTACTCTTTATAATCTGAAACAAGAAGCAGGTAAATCTGTGAATGATTTTCTTGCCCAGGTCCAACCCATTTGCAATCAAATATCTCAGGCCAAAATCAGTGAAGATCATCTTCATCTCATTCAAGTTCTAATGGCTCTTCGACCAGAGTATGAGGTCATTCGAGCGTTCCTGCTACATCAAAATCCACTCCCATCATTGGATACTGCTATTTAAGAGATTATTTTTGAAGAGACTCGTCTCAGTTTGGATAAAACTCCTCAATTTGAAACAGCTCTTGCAACTACTCGATCCTCACATCAGAGATCTAGCAATCAACTCTATAAGAATTATAATCAAATTGGTCATGCTTTTGCTTATTGTCCTACTATAGAATGCAAATATTGTCATGGTTACCGTTATATTCTTGAACATTGTCCCACACGCCCTCCAAGACCAAAAGGAGGGCATTCTAAATTCAAAAATGTCTCAAAGCCCGGATCTTCCTCTGTCACTGGTGTTGCTGTTACTGAGGGTTCTACTGCCATCACCATGAGTGATCTTGAGGCACTATTCAAATAGGTTATCTCTTCTAATTCCCCTGCTGCCATGTCTGCCACTCCAGGTAATTCTTATTGGCTTTTTGACTCTGCATCTTGTAATCATATGACCACTAATCTTAAATTCTTGTCTTCTGCAAAACCTGTATCTTTCTTACCACCAATCCATACTGCAAATGGTACTAAAATGAACATCACACATACTGGTCATGTGCCTACCTCAAATCTTCATCTCCCTGACACCTATTATATCCCTAATTTGACACTCAATCTTATTTCTGTTGGTCAGTTGTGTGAAAAAGGGCTAAATGTTATTTTTTTTCTCCCCATGGTGTCCAAGTACGGGATCCACAAATGGGACAGGTTCTTAGGATGGGTTGCAGAATGGGTCGATTATTTGAGCTTGCATCTTTACATCTTCCTCAGAGACTTGTGTCTGCAGCTACAATTCCCAATTCCTCCATTCACCAATGGCATCTTCATCTTGGTCATGCCTCTGCCAGTAAAATCCAACCTTTAATTTCCCATGGATTATTAGGATCTACTAAGTTTGAGTCATTTAATTGTTTAAATTGTTAGCTTGCAAAACAACCTGCATTGTCTTTTTCTCATAATAATGCTACTTCAGACACTCCTTTTGGCTTAATTCATTCTGATATTTGGGGTCCTTCTCCTATTTCTTTAATAAATGGTTTTCGTTATTTTGTGATATTTATTGACGATTATTCTCGATTTACTTGGATATATTTCTTGAAACATCGATCTGAGTTATCACAAATTTACATCACATTTGCAAAAATGATTAAAACTCAATTCTCTTGTAACATTAAAATTTTCCGAACAGATAATGCCATGGAATATCGGGATTCTTCTTTACTTCAGTTTCTTAGTCAACAAGGCACAGTTGTTCAACATTCTTGTCCTCACACCTCTCAACAGAATTGGCGAGCCAAACACAAGCATCGCCATATTCTTGATTCTGTCCGTACTCTTCTTCTTTCTGCCTCATGTCCAAAAAAATTTTGGGGAAAAGCAGCTCTTCATGCTGTTTATATTATTAACCGTCTTTTTACCTTAGTTCTTCATAATTTATCTCCTTTTGAAAAGTTGTTTGGACAACCTCCTGATTATTCCATCCTTAAACCTTTTGGATGTGTTTCTTTTGTTCTTTTACAACCTCATGAACATACCAAATTAGAACCCCGTGCTCGTCTATGTTGTTTTCTTAGTTATGGCATTGAACACAAAGAGTATCGTTGTTGGGATCCTGTTTCTAATAAGTTACGTATCTCTTGTCATGTTACCTTTTGGGACAATACTATGTTCTCTTCTCTTTCCAAATTTCATCACTCTGTCAATACTGAATCTCTATTTTTCACTGACTCCTCCAAAGAGCTGTTTCCAAGTCCTGATCCAGGTGATTTTGATGTGTTTAATACTAGCCCAACTCCACCTGCCCCTGTTGAACCTGCACCAGTTGTTGGTCCAGTACTTGCACCAGTTGTTGATCAAGTACCTGCGCCTGCATTTCCTTCTAATAGTACTCTTCGTCATTATCTTTCTGATTTTCACTGTTACTCTACTATTGCAACCCTTCATGAGCCTTGTTCTTATCGTGAGGCAAGTAATGACCCTCTTTGGCTGCAAGCTATGACTGAAGAACTTCAGGCTTTAGAAAAAACTCATACTTGGGATTTAGTTAATCTTCCACCAAACAAAACCCCTATTGGTTACAAATGGATTTACAAAATCAAGACCCATTCTAATGGAACTATTAAACTCTACAAAGCTCGCTTAGTAGCCAAAGGGTACACTCAAGAGTATGGTATCAACTACGAAGAAACTTTTGCTCCAGTGGCCCGATTAACATCTATTCACAGTCTCTTAGCTATTGCTGCAGTTCGTAAATGAAAACTTTTTCAGATGGATGTCAAAAATGTTTTTCTTCATGGTGATTTAACAAAAGAGGTTTATATGCATCCTCCTCCTAGTTATCATTCTCCTCATAAGGTTTACAAACTTCGGCGAGCCTTATATGGATTAAAACAAGCTCCTAGGGCCTGGTTTGCTAAATTTAGTTCCACTCTTACTCAACTTAGTTTTCTCTCTAGTCCACATGATTCTGCATTATTCACTCGCCGAACTGACAGTGGTCTTGTTCTTCTGTTGCTTTATGTTGATGATATGATAATAACAGGAGATGATTCATCTGGTATTTCAGAGTTACAACATTATCTCAATCAGCATTTTAAAATGAAAGACCTGGGTTCTCTCAGCTATTTTTGGGGTCTTGAAGTTTCTCAAAATTTTGATGGCTATTATCTCTCTCAATCCAAGTATGTATCCGACTTACTTTCTCGAGTAGGCATCACTGATAGCAAAACAGTATCAACCCCGATAGAGCTCAATTGCAAACTTACACCTCTTGATGGCACTCCTCTTAATGATCCTACTTTATATCGACAGCTTGTCAAGAGTCTTGTTTATCTCATAGTTACTCGACCTGATATTTCATATATTGTTCATCTAGTCAGCCAGTTTATGTCTGCTCCTCGCTCAACTCATTTCTCTGCAGTACTTCGAATCCTTCGTTATATCAAAGGCACTCTTTTCATGGTTTGCACTTTTCTTCTACCTCCTCCCTAGTATTATCTAGCTACTCTAATGCTGATTGGGCTGGTGATTTAACAGACAATCGCTCTACAACTGGTTATTGTTTCTTCTTAGGTGATTCTCTTATCTCTTGGCATAGCAAAAAAGCAAACTGTTGTTGCACGTTCTAGCACAGAATTTGAATATCATGCTCTTGCTGATGCTACATCTGAATTGCTTTGGTTACGGTGGTTATTAACTAATTTGGGTGTCATTCATTCTTCTGCCACAATGCTTTATTGCGATAATAGAAGTGTCATACAGATTTCTCATAATGATGTATTTCATGAGTGTACCAAACACATCGAAATTGATTGTCATTTTGTACGTCATCATGTTGCTCATGGCACCATATGTTTAATTCCTATCTCCTCTGTCAGCCAAACCGCTGATATATTCACCAAAACGCATCCTCCTGCTCGCTTTCAGGATCTCTTAAGCAAACTCAAGTTGGCACCCGTGCTACCACCTTGAGTTTGAGGGGGGGTGTTAGCATGATTATAGGAAAATCTGTCTTTACTTGATTATAGGATGTTTAGCATAATTATAGCAATTAGCATTATTATAAAAAGCAAACTGTTGTTGCACGTTCTAGCACAGAATTTGAATATCATGCTCTTGCTGATGCTAAATCTGAATTACTTTGGTTACGGTGGTTATTAACTGATTTGGGTGTCATTCATTCTTCTGCCATGATGCTTTATTGCGATAATAGAAGTGTCATACAGATTTCTCATAATGATGTATTTCATGAGCGTACCAAACACATCGAAATTGATTGTCATTTTGTACGTCATCATGTTGCTCATGGCACCATATGTTTAATTCCTATCTCCTCTGTCAGCCAAACTGTTGATATATTCACCAAAATGCATCCTCCTGCTCGCTTTCAGGATCTCTTAAGCAAACTCAAGTTGGCACCCGTGCTACCACCTTGAGTTTGAGGGGGGGTGTTAGCATGATTATAGGAAAATCTATCTTTACTTGATTATAGGATATTTGTTTAGCATAATTACAGCAATTAGCATGATTATAGGAGATTAGTTTAGCATAATTACAGCAATTATTATTCTTATTAAAATTAGCTCATATTTTCATGTATAAATAGATGTAATATCTCTGTAAATAAGATAGCATACATATACACAATCTTTTCCAGCATCACTTGTATTCTTTTTGCTAATAGGATGGATCGTAGATTCGAGCGTATCGAGAGATGCCTCGAAGAAATTATGGATCGTCTTGGTACTTTGGGAACTAAAACAAACAGTAATTGGGTTGATAAAAGAAGGCCAAGAGATGGTGTATAGCTCGTGGTGACTCTATTTATTGACCAATTTCCACACATAAGCAATATGTCTACTATGATGATTCAGAGGAGGAAGATGACTATGAAATAATCAAGTTCAATAGGCATGAATGGTATGATGGTGATAGGAGAAGAAGTGTGGGTTATCTTGATATTCCTAATTTCTATGAGGATCTCAATATAGAGGAATTTTTAGATTAATTAGATTACGAATGTGGATAAGTTCTTTGACCATGTGGATATAGCAGCACCTGAAAAACAAGTCCAATTGGTGGCTTATCGGTTGAAAGGTGGTGCTTCCGCTTGGTGGGAATGGCTATAATCTAAAAGGAAGAAAGAAGGAAAAGGGCCAATTTGTACATGGTTTATAATGAAGTATTTATTGGAGCAAGATTTATGCCTCTAGATTATAAGCAGATTTTATTTCAATCAATACTTTGCCAAGAGGAGGTCCAACCGAAGCCTTTCTTGGTTGTGAATCAAGAAAGTGAAGAACAAAAGGAGCTTCAAGATTCAATAATACAATTTGAAGTGGATGAGCCTAAATTTAAAGAATTGAAACCTGAAACTTTAATTGAATTTCCTTTTGCTATGGTTGAAGATGATGAGCTTCAATTGGAAATCATTAGGCCAACTGTTCTAGAAGTTAAAACTGTTAAAGATAAGTGAGAAAAGCTTCAAGAATATGTCTTTGAAAATGTAGAATATCAACCCTTGGAAACTTCAATGGAAGTTGGGGAAAAACAACACATGGAGTCAATATTAGAGATTAGAGAAAATCAGGCAATGGAGATTGAAGACTTTTCTAACTCTTTAATTTCTATTGTTTCCATTGATTTTATTTGTCTAGGTGTTTTTAAGAAGACAAAGGCGGAGGTGAAGTTAATAAATTCAATCTTGTTCAATTCTCCATTGACTTCCTCAACAAAGGAAGCTATATGGTGTACATCTCCAATGAAAATTCTCATTCTCTTCCGCTTCAAATTTCGAGGGAGGATTTATTTCAAGTGGGGAAGAATGGTGCTAAAGTCATTATGGTTGTGTTTTTGGATCCTTGCAAGTTATTTTAACTCGAGGACGAGTTTTTTTTTTTAAGTGGGAGAGTATGATGTGGGGCTTGGACAACAAGGCAGAATGTTAAACTTTTTTTTAATTAATTTTAATTTTCAATAGTCCTAATTTATTTAGGATGTCTTGTGAAGACTTTAGATATTATATTAGAATTAATTAGAAAGTCTCCTACTCTATTTAGGACTTATTAATGTTTTTCTACTTTATTTAGGATTTAGTTTTTCTATTTAGTTTATATCTTTTTATTGTGTTTTAGCTTATCTATATTTTCCTAGAAAGTAGATTTATATTCCTACTAGGTTTAGGAGTCTAAAACACTATAAATACCATTATTTACATATAATTTAGAGACATATTATTATTAATAAAATTCAGCAGAGGTTTTCCTCCTTATTTTTCACTCTTGTGTATGGAGTGTATTTCTATTTGAGCTTCACACTGCATCATCAAGTTTTTGTAAAGAGTCAAGCTTGGTAGGGATCTTCCCAACTAGCTAGTTGTCAATGAGATCAAAAAACGTGAGGTTTGAACAATGGGATAAGTTGGTGGGTATATTACCTTGGAATGAATTATCGCTAAGAATTAAATATCGTGGGCAGAGCAGTCGACCAATCTTCTATGGGATTTCGCCATGGAAGCTATTATCTTGCAAAACCATGAGCCTGAGAAATGAAAGATTTCCTATATGAGGTGACAGTGAACCTACCAATCCTTGAGAGCTGAGGTTCAAGGCCACCACCTTGTCAAGATGCCACCTACCACATGAAACACCATGCCAATTACAGAAGTGAAACGAATCATTCCAAGAATTCAAGACTTGAAATGAGTCTTGAAGTATGGCTTGCTTGAAGGAGAGCAAAGCAAGTTGATCAGTCTCATTTTGCAAGCAAGTGGTAGGGTTGAACTTGAAGGAGCACAGCACCACCACATCCAGGGCTGAGTATTCGGTTTGAATCAAACCAAACCAAATCAAATCATCAAAATCGAATTAACCGAATTACTAAATTTTAGAAACTAAACCGAACCAAAATGAATGAAAAACTGAATCAAACCGAACTGCTCTATTTTAGTTCAGTTCGGTTTGAATCGATCGATTTTGAGTTTGGATGATTTTTTTAAATTAGACTTGATTTTCAAGTTATTTGATCTGATTTTGACCTTAGTTTGAACCTAATAACAATTAATTAATGAAATTAAATAATTTATATATATAATTACATGTAATTCATAAATTCTCTTTAAAAATAAATCAATTTAAAAATCAATAAAGTAATTTGATTCGGTTCGGTTCAATCAATTTTTTTCTCTCTAAAATCGAACCAAACCGAAATAACAAAAATTCTTAAAATACAAAACTAAACCGAAACGAATTATCTTAAAAACCGAACTGAATTACCTAATTAAGGTGGTTCTATTCTATTTATTCGGTTCAAACCAAATAGTGTTCACGTCTAACTATATCAAAGGTATGTAAAAGCTCCACCACTTAATTGCCATAGCTTGTTCAGGACTACAAGCTATGCTTTTGGATCAGTTGTAACTATGCAGTACTAATGTAGAATTTGTTTATATATTTTCTATGGTAATTTTTCAATTTAGAAAATTATTTTAGAATTAAACCTTTGCTTTCCGAATTATGGCCTCAAAGTCATGGCTATCTCAAGTTCATTATGAATGGACTGTTAATTGAAAATGGAGCAATGCTACTATGTTTGAATGAATAAATTCTACAAAATTTGGTGGAATTCATTTTGAAGTCCAAATTTTTGTGTTTGAAATGAAAAAATATGGATTTTGACTCTATGATTTGAATTCTTTAGAATTGAATATACCTATCACAAATTCCATAGTTGAAATTTCTAAATGAATTCCATAAAATTTACAACAAAAATTTTTATGAATAAACTACCCATATCACTAAACTCATCTTTTTCCTCATCTTCAAATCACCATAAACTCTCTCTCTCTCTCTCTCTCTCTCTCTCTACATGATACAATTTGAGTAATGGCTGTTATATATGGCAATTGTATAAAAAGGATATCTTGATTTTGTCATAGGGATACTATTGGCTGCCTCCATTTATTTGTATATGTTCTAACTTTTTTTTTTTTTACATGACTGTGGGGTATTGATGCACTTTTTAACCTTAGAAAATCAACCATTTGTTATTTTAAACTATTTAATTTACATAGTGATAAACATTATTTTAAAGGGAAAAGTGAGTAACTATAATTTTATAAGATTCATTTTTATCTATGCATGTGTATTTTTTTTAATTAAATTAACATTTTATACTGAATTATTTACTTGGAATAACAGTGATAAGATACAATTTCTCCCTTATGTCCGCCAGGGGACTTGACTATCGACCAGCTACTTGCCTGCTTCTTCGCCTAGTAGACCAAGACATGGTTCATTATACGGGCTCTTGTATCCCATAGCATTACAGTGAGTCCAATTTTCCAGCTAGGATTTTATTATTTATTTTTAATTAGAGACAAAAGTATGAGTTTTGATATTCTAATATTTACATCAACTCCTAAAATCGTAATTATTAAATTCAGATCAAATTAATTGGTTAAATCAGTAAATCAATTCTAAAATCAGTCTGAGTTTATTATTGAATCAGATAAGAAATTGACCTAGCGTGATCTGTCAACCCAGTAGTTAAACCGGTGAACCAGTATAACCTGGTAACCCAGCTAGTTTAATTATTCAATAAAATCTTTTTTTTTTAGTGTTGGTATAAAGAATTGAACTCAAATCTCATAAAAAAATTTTAAAATCAAAATTCAATTGTGCTAACTTAGTAGTCATGTTTTTTTATTTCAATATGTTTATTTTGTTAACGTATACTTAATATTTCGTAAATATTAAAAAGAAAATTTATATATTTATAGAAATTTTTATGGATTATATTACTTCAATACTTTTATATAAAATTTAAAAATACTATTAAATTTTACTAAATAGAACTTAATAAATGTTAAAATTTTATTTTAAATAATTAAATTTTAATTAATTATATTTACTTATATTAATAGGTGTTATATTTAATTAATTTTTATATATTTAATTAATTTTTAATTTCTAACTGTGTATGAAATTAATAGTTAAAATCTTAACAGTTTATTTTTCATTTAATAATTTTGAAAAAAAAATTATTAAGATATCATTAATATTATGAACTTGCAACTTTAGTTTTATTATTAAGTATTTTTAAGGTTATAAAATTTCAAGTTGTAATTCCATCATAGTTAAATAAAAAAAAAAACTCACATTAAATCAATTAGGTATCTGCTAATTATTTACAGTTCAATGATATTAAAATCGAATGCAACATTATGAGATTTTAAGTTGGAGTCTCTATAAAAATCAATTGCATTAAAAAAAATATCTATTAGGTATCAAGAATCAAAAGACAAGTCATGTCTAAATTCCCCTAGTTGGTGCCATGGTGGACGGACGAAACACACTTAGAGCCAAAAGCAAGTCAAGGCAGTGCCTTTTATCTATCCACTGATAGCTCCTTCTTGGAATTGAGAGATGACCTTTGAAATATAACACGTCTTCACTCAACTTTATATGCGTTTTCATAAAAGTTATTAAAATTTATTTTTTATGAAATTTATTAAATTTTAATTTAATTTTATAAAAATTTTTATAATTAAAAATTAAATATTTTTAAATTAATTTATTAGCTTGTCAATTATTTTATAAATAAAATTATATTATTTTATTAATTTCTTAAAAAAAATAGGATACATAAAACACATCCAACTACCCCCTCGCAATGAAATCTTCCTTTTTTCCGTTTCTTTTTCACCAGCATCCACTGCAGATTAACCTGAAAACCTTTAATTTTCAGTTATAGTAATTTTTATGAATGAAATTAAAATTTAATAAATTTTATAAAAAAAATTAAAATTTAATAGTTTTTATAAAAACACTTATAAAGTTAAGTAAATAATAATTACCAAAACTTCAATGACTGTGGGTGATATATATATATATATATATATATATATATATATATATATATATATATATATATATATATATATTGTTATTTTTGTGACTTGAAATTTGGATATGTTTTTCATGGACTCAAATTGTGATCCGACTAGAAAGTTTCGCGCTGCGATTCGATTAGGATAAAAAGTGAGATCTGTGGTGGTGCTTTGAGGCAGAGTTGTGAGATATTTGGGAAACACCCTGGAGTTAGGGTTTAAGAGTTCTTTTCATCATAGTGAAACTTTTTTTCTTATCTTACCCGTGGACGTAGACCTTACGGTTGAACCACGTTAAATCCTGTGTTATTATTCTTCTATTTTCAATACTGTGTGATTGTGTGATTTGTGTGTGTGCCTTAAATTTACGTGCTTATTATAATATATATATATATAGACACACACACAATAGCAATTGTCAAGGTAGTGCTTTCAATCTATCCACTGAGAGCTCCTTCTCAGAGTTACTTTTGTCCAACTTCTATAGGATTATTTCTTTTCCAATCCATTGCTTACGCAAGACTTTTATTCATATTCAAAATTTTAGAATACTCTCCATATAGTGCTAAATCACTTATAAAAATATCATTCATAATTAAAAAAAATAAAATATAATATATATAATTTTTAATAAGAATGTATATGTGACGAGAATATTGAATAATTTTCTTTAAAATCAACCATATTAGTAATCTCTTTAAAATAGTTTATTATATGCTCATAAAAAAAGCAATTTTTCATTAAATTACAAAAAATAGATTCATGTTATTATGAATGATGATGCCCATGCAACAAATGGGCCTAATTTTTGCGCTAAGCTTTTATTTTTTATTTTTTTATTTAGAGACAAAGTTACCAGTTAGTTGTGATATTCTAACTTTTACGTCTACCTCTTAAAAACACTATCTCCACTAGTAGAAATTATTAATTTAAAAATAGATTTTTCTCGTTTAAATTTGATTCGTTATAAATTTAAAATATAAAATATATAGTGAAATTTATTTATTTTTAGACAATAATTTCCGTTTAAAAATATAGCATGTGAGCATATTTTAAGGAAAAAATTTTTTTATCTACCTTTTTTTTAGCCCAATATATAATTATATATGAATTATACTTGATTATTATTTTATTTTAAGAAAAGGATAGAAATTTTATTAATTAACCGCTATGGCATCTATTATGTATCTCAAGATATGACACTAATTTTTCTATGGATGACCAAAACAATTTTTGAAAATTGGTTTTGAATTTAGAAAATTATTTTTGAATTAAACCTTTGGAATTGACTTTTTAATTTTTTCTAATTAAGGCCTTAATTCATGGCTCTCCTAAAATTATGAATGAATCACTGCAAAGAGCGAAAAGTGTTTCTTCTCTCTTAAAATGATTTAATTCAACTATTACAATTAACTATTATTTACAAATTTGAACCAACACCATAAATTCATCAGAAAAAATTATGAATAAGGATGTTTTATTAGGTACTTTCAGAGGGAAAATTATAAGATGTTTTGATATACTAGTTTTTTAGTATACCATATACTCACAGTAATTCAGTTGTTCTATACTAGTTTTTTTAGTTTCATCTCATTGTGAGGGAACGAGCATATGATCTTGAAACACCTAATAAAACGTCTTTTTTGAGCACATGCTCCTTCTTTGACAATGAAATAAAATTCACATTTGAGATAGATAACTTAAAACTTGTGAGTATCCAATAAATTTCTTGGAATTAGACCAATAGCTATTCTGATTATTCTTGAAATTGAATGTTGTGAATCGAGAATTCATAAACAAATATACAAATGAAAAATATTTATATTGAAAAAAAAAAAATAGATTACAATATTACATAAAACATATTATCTTAATGTTTATAAGGATGTGTTATTTGAAATATCCACTTCAAATTCAATTACATCTATAAATTTAATTTATATAATATATAAATATGGGAGGTGACATTGAATTTATCCAAAATATCATTCATTATTTATAAAAATGTTAATAAAAATGTAACTGTAGCGATAGACATAAATTTGTTACTAATAATATAAATTAGCACCAATATTTATGTCGCTAATTCATACAAAGCCGTAAATATGTTGATAAAAACTTAAATTATATAATTTAAAATATATTGTTATAATTATATATCATATTCTAATTTAATTCTTTAATATAATTTTAAATATTTATATATTTTAATATTTAGATAATAATATAAAACTTAATTAAATAGATAAAATTTTAAAGTGAATGAGCATTTTTCAATTTGATATTATAATATTTTATTATATTTTAATTAAAAAATAAATTTATTTTTATTTTAAATGATTAATTATCCAAATATTTAAAGTCTAAATGATTTATTTTAGTTTTTATGTATTTATTTTAACTTTAATTAATTTGTTAATATAAATAGAAAGAGAATTTTTATTTAATTGATATTTTTAAATTTTAATATAATTAAATGAAATGTGAACTCTTATTGTAATAAATTTATTTACTAATAAAACAAAAACTTTATTGTTGGATTTTTTTTTTTCCTTTGCCTAACTAAGCAACAAAAGTGTTCTTTGATGAGATTGTGATTTTATTATTATTTTTCTATAATATATATATTATGAACACGGGTTCAACAGATAAAAATACCCTTAAATTTCTATATTATTATAAAAAATATAAATGTATTTTATTTAATTATATACATATGTTTAAATATAATTAAATTAAAAAATAAAAAATTACTAATCACACGTTAACAAAAGGAAAAGAAAGTCTTTTTCCACCATTTCTTCATTTCAACTAACCAATATTGATTTTATTTAGACTTTATTAACCCGAACTTATTTATTATCTTTAAGGAAAAATCACCTTATTTTAAAAAAAGAACTACATGTTCGGCCTTATAAAAACAAATACTTGATAAAATGCTCTAACAATAAAAGTAATAAATTAAGTAAAATAAAAGGATTTCTCCGATTAATATAATTATTTCTTTTTTTATTTTTAATAATTAATATTATAAATTAGAGTTATATTTTTTTAGGGATTAATATTATAATTAATCCTTAAAAAATACACACTAAATAAAATTAATATTTAAAATTTAAAGGGTATTATACTTTTTCTGTTTAGTATTAATAAAATTGTTTCAAATTTTGATCACGATATTTTATTCAGAATGATTAATATGGATATCAATAGGGACAGGGGCAGAGTCAGAAAGTTTTAGTTGGGATAATTCTAATATATCAATAAAAAAAAATTTTTAGACACACATTTATGTAATAAAGTATATAAAATATATAATAAAAAAATAACATAAAATATCAAACTATAAGAATTATTTATATTTTTTAAAAAGTAAAGAATTACTTATATAATCATGCATGCATCGTATTAACACATAATGCAGGTAAAACTCATATCTGATTCTTTCATTTTGATTATCATTTGGTCAAGATATTAGTGACATGGCTTCACTTATCTTTATTAAATGACAATGCTACATGAATATATATTTCAATATATTTTTATTTGTTTAGAGTTACAGTGAAAAAATTCTTATGAGTTTAAGACAGTTGGAGTGTAATTAATGGCAATTTTATATGGTATTTTTAAAAAAAGTTGCATAAAACTTTAGACCAACAATAATGAAAAAAAAAAGGATAATAAGATAAAATAAATAAATAATATAACACCATATTTGGATATAAAATTTGAAATAAAGGATTTGAATTTGATTCAAATATAAATTATTGATATTTTAAATAATATCATTTTACTTATTGAAAATATATATATATAGGGAGGATTAAAAGCAAATTGTCTTAAACTAGAAAATCACCAAGTATAAAAGGCTGAATAATAGGAGACACCTCCTCTACTCGTACATACTTAGACTCACACAAGAAAACCATATTAGCTAACTGATGAGCAAACATATTTGCCGTTCGAGTGGGAAGTAATTTATTCAAAACCTGATCTTTATATTTATGAGTCTAATATAAATTTATGAAGAAAACTTATAATTTTATCGAATGCAAGTTTTTAATTTTAAATTTTCCATATAAACAAAAGTAATATAATTTAAAATTTTCACATAATTATATTTTATAAATATTTTTTTTTATGTTTTTATAGAACCAAAATATTACCTAACAAGAAGAAAAAAAAAATTAAAAGTTTGAAAAAGGAAAAGATTTATATTATCACTAATGATGCGTATAGTCAAATTGTTTGATATTAAATATATTAATATATAAAATTTTAAATTAATAATCACATAATATATATAATTGTCAAAAAAATAAAATTATCATATTTTATTAAGTTTTATGTTATAGGTTTACAACATTTGAAGATTTGAAAAAATTTACTAATAAAAAGAAGGCTAATTTTTATTAACCACCCCTTAATTTTAGAGTTTGTTATACTTTCATCCATCATCTTCATTTTGTTACCATAAAGTCTCTCAACTTAAAAAACGTTACATAAAAGTCCTTTAACTTAAAAAATGTTATATAAAAATCTCTCATACCAGAATCTCATAATATCTCTAATCAATTTGATATGTAGCAGTGTCACAATGTAAAATGAAAAGTTCAGGTCTGTTTAGCATTGCTATTAGAACTGTTGTTGAAAAAAATACTTTCTTAAATATATTAGTTATAGAGTATTAAAATCTAATTTGAAAATAAATTTGACATATTTTAGCAAAAGAATATCAAAATAACAAAATAGTTTTTTAAACTGTTTTTTTCAATAATATTTATAGTGATGCTTTTTCTAAAAAGCACATTTTGGCTTCTGAAACTCAAAAGTCAAACAAATTTGAAGACTTTTTTTAGTACAAAAAATATGGGGTAAATATGTTAGATGAGTTTTTTTGGTGGAATGATTTATTATACTAAATATACCTCATTTTATATATTTGGGTATAAAATTGCATAGTTCCAATTGATGTGGGTATTTTGAGAGGTATAATGACTCAATCCCTAATCGAATAAAAAATATAATTTTTGAACTTTTGAGTAAGATTAATAGACATGAAGTAAAGGCTGCAGCAAAGAGACTAATATGAATTTCATATGTGGCAATTTAGTTTCTTTTTATTTTATAGTGTGACACTGCCACTTATTAAATTAGTAGGAGATATGATAAGATTCTAGCATGAGTGACTTCTATGTAACGTTTGTTTAAGTTGAGGGACTTTGTAGTAACAAAATAAAGATGAGAGACGGAATATAACAAACTCTAAAATTGAAGGACGACTAAGAAAAATTAAGCTAAAAACAAAATAATAGGTGTGGAAAATTTTTAAAATATCTACATATTATATTATATTAATTTTTTATTTTTAATTAATAATTTAATTATATTTTATAATGTACATAAAAAATTCCTAACATAATAGATTTCTTATATCAGTGTTCCTAAATATTCTTCAGTTAGGTTTTTATAATAATTAGTGAATTAATTAATATGTTATAGTAATTAAATGATTACTAAATTTTATTAAAATTGAATATATTAATGTGGATAAGCAAATTATCTAAGTAATAAATCACGTTAATATATTTAACTAGGTACAATAACATGATGGATAAATTTGTACAAAATTAATCAAATAATTTTATGAAATAAATATTGTTCATTTGTAATGTTGATGCCAAACCAAGTAGTTACGGTTAGTTTCCTTTTGCAATTGTATTTCTAAACAATAAATATTCGAATCTATATAAAAAAATATAATTAAAATAATTTAATTTATAATATGAATATTCTTATAAATATATAAATTTAATCATATATGTTTTAGTTAGTTCACAAATTATTTCTCATTCATATTTTTATATATATTATAAGTATGTATGTATTTTAAATTAGATTAACATATTATATAGAATTATTTACATGGAATGAAAGTTGGAAGATATAATTTATCCAGGTAATTTTTATAATTCATCCCTTAACTTTATCCCATGTTTTGTTTTTGTTTCTTAACCTTAATTTATTATTAAAAAATCCTTAAACTTTAATTTATTTCACAAAAAATCCCTTTAACCTGCAATAACATTGTTTCCAGATTAAAAAATCTCTCTAAGTTATAGTGTGACGTCCACAAATGCAGTTTCAGTACCTTTTAATGAATAGTAAATTCTCATCATTTTCAAAAAAATAGATCATTGTGATGGTATTAATATTTTTATAATAGGTCAGATGATAATTAAAATGTATTGTGTTTTTTAAGTGTGAAAAGAGGTAAGGTAAAAAAAGTTTTTTTTTTTAACCTAAAAAACCTGTTATTATAGAGATTTTTATGAAATAAAATTAAAATTTAAAAATTTTTTAATAACAAAATAAAATTAAGAGACAAAAATAAAATAGGAAGAAAAATTTAGAAACAACCGATAAAAATTACCCAATTTCTCTCTAATGTTTCTCCAGTGGACTTGACTCTTTGACTGGCTACTTGCCCTGCTTCTTCCAACTTGTAGACCGAGACATGGTTCGTTGTAAGGGTTCTTGTCTGCGCAAGAATTAAAGTAAGCCCAATTTATGGGGTAGGCTTTTATTTATTTTTTATTTTTTAATTAGAGACAAAATTATAAGTTTTGATATTCTAATTTTTTGCGTCAAATCCTAAAAACATGATCTCCACTACTAATTTAATTTATTTTAAGCATATTTTAAGACAAACTTTTTTTATCGATTCTTTTTGCTTTTTGTTAGTCAAATTTATAATTATATATGAATTCTACTTGATTATTAGTTTATTTTTGGGAAAAGGATCGAAATTTTATTAATTAACAGCTATGGCATCTATTATGAAACAAATGGTTACATATATATCTCAAGTTGTGACACTATTTTTCCTATGGATGACCAAAAACATTTTTGAAATTTATTTTCGAATTTAAAAAATTATTTTAAAATTAAACATTCTCATCAACTTGACTTTTACTTTGTGAATTAAAGCCTTAATTCATAACTCTCTCTTTAAATTCATCATGAATGGACGGTCAGCTTTAATATTTAGCATTACTGCCAAGAGTGACTATTTTTTTTCTCTGACCATGTTCAGCAATATTAGTTATTCTAATAGTGATTAGTTACTTTAGCAGTTGTCAACTGTTTTACTAGCTATTAATTGTTAGTCGTTTATATAGTAATTTAAAATATAAACATTTGATAAAAATAATTATTAGATTAGCTATTAAATATAAAAATAGCAGTATCATTTTATGTCAAAAATACTCTTTTAACCTCTAAAAGTGAACAAGATAGTTTTTCATTAATCACTCTCTTAACCTCTAAACACTACTACAAATATTATGTCACCGAATAATATAAATAAGAGAGGTAATATTTTAACCATGGTTAAAACACTAAAATAAGAATCCAAAGATTTTATCAGGCATTTCTGAAGCACAATTTTTATCTCTCACGATGAGATGAAATTCACATTTCACAATTTATGGGATGATTGAAAATTTTATAAGTATATAGTGCACTAAAATTAGTTCAATGGGAATATTCAATAAATTTCAAAGAATCAACTTAGTTTTTTTTTATATCCAAGTCACATGGATGGAATGAGTTTTAGTGTTTTTTTTTTTTTCAATTTTTTATATAAAACTATGCCGTTTTGTACACATAATAGTCATTATTTAGTAACACATATCAATTTTTTACGGGTAAAAAAAAAAAGACCCTATTTTACTTTTTTTGCATTTCTCCAAAAGGTTACCCAACTAAAAATTAAGTAATATTAATTGGAGTTAATTGTAAATTAGAAAATTTGATTAAATATTAAAAGAACATGTTTATGGTATATAAACTAAAATTAATTTATAAAAAAATTATATATGTTAATTTAATATAATAATATTATTATATTAATATTAATTTATAAAAAAATTATTAATTACATAACATAAATTTAATATTTATTAAATAGTATTCAAATGGACCTAAACATATCATAAAACTACATAAATCTAGTTTGAATGTTCAATAACCCAAAATCTGACTATGACTTACGCTAAAACTTAGACAACCATAAAGCCTCTAAAACTAGGGGTGAGCATTCGGTTCGAACTGAACCGAATCGAATTAAACTGAATTAAATTATGAAAATCGAATTATATATTTTACAAATCGAATCGAACTAAAATTGAAGAAAAATTGAATCGAACCGAATTGCTTCGATTCGGTTCAGTTCAAACAGATCATTTTTTATTCTTGATTATTTTTTAATTTAGACTTGATTTTCAAGTTATTTGGTCTAATTTTGACTTTGGTTTGAACCTAATAACTATTAATCAATGAAATTAAACAATTTATATATATATAATTAAATATAATTCATAAATTCCTCATAAAAATAAGTCAATTCAAAAATCAATTTGGTTCGATTTGGTTCGATTTAAATATATAAAATTACTATTCAGTCTGGTTCGGTTTAACCGATTTTTTTCTCTTCAAAATCGAACCGAACCGAAATAACCAAAATTTTTATAATATAAAACCGAATCAAATTGATTAAAATTTAAAAATCAAACCGATTAAACCGAATTGATTCGACTCGGTTCGATTCAATTTTTCGATTTGAACCGAAATCTGCTCACCCTTATCTAAAACTCATAGTAAGTTTAAATTAATTGATCTAATTATACTTAAGCAATAAATGAATATCTAATGGTGTATGAAATTAATAGTTAAAATCTCAACAATTCATTTTTCATTTAATATTTTTTTAAAAAAAATTATTAAGATATAATTAATATTATGAACTTGCAGCTTTAGTTTTATTATTAAGTATTTTTAAGGTTATAAAATTTTAAGTTAGAATTCCATCATAGTTAAATAATAAAAAAGTAAAAAAACTATTAGCTATAATTCAATTAGAATTATGTGATTTTAAATTTGAATTTCAATAAAAATTAATTACATAAAAAAATCAGTTAGTATCATGAGGCAGTGGTCATGTCTAATTTCTCCTAGTTGGTGGACCAAGCATAAATATAGCCAATTGCAAGTCAAGGTAATGCTTTTTATCTATCCACTGATAGCGACTTCTTAATACATCATGCATTCACACTGCTGCGTTTTGATCGAAGTCATTAAATTTTAATTTAATTTTATAAAAATTATTATAATAAAAAAGTTAAATATTTTTAAATTAACTTGTTAATTTATTAATTATTTTATTAATAAAATTATATTATTTTATTACTTTCTTAAAAAAAAATATATATATAATGCACAAACGCATTTTACTACCCCTTTCGCCATCAAACTCCTCTCTTTTTTCTATTTTTTCTTCATTAACATTCACCAGTTAAGTAATTTTATTTGTAAAATAGTTGACATGTCAACAGATTAACTTTAAAACCTTTAATTTTCGGTCATAATAATTTTTATGAAATCAAATTAAAATTTAATGAATTTAATAAAAGAAATTAAAATTTAGTAATTTTTATGAAAATATTTATAAAATTAAGTGACCAAATATGATAATTACCCGAAACTCTGAGGGCGGTGGTGGCTAAGCATATATAAATAAATAAATAAATATATATATATATATATAGTCAATAGCAATTGTCAAGGTAGTGCTTTTTATACATCAACTGATAGCTCCTTCTCATAATTGAGAGTTAACCTTTGGCCAGCCTCTATTGGATGAATTCTTTTCCAATACATTGGTTACGCAAGACTTTTGTTCATGTTTGAAATTTTAGAATACTATATTGCTTATAAAAATGTCATTAATAAAATTTTTTTAAAAAAAAAACATTAATAATTTTTAATAAGGGTGTATGCGCGACAAGAATATTGAATAATCTTCTTTAAAATCAACCATCCATAATTTCTTTGACGAAATATTATTCAATACAGTATAATTATTATGATTACATTTAATAGTTAAAATTTTATGAAAATAATTAAAATTTAATAATTTTTATATGGTAATTAGCCAAAGCTTCAAGGGTGGTGGGCTAAGCATATATATGGTCAATGGCAATTGTCAAGGTAGTGCTTTCAATCTATCCACTGATAGCTCCTTCTCAGAATTGAGAGTTAACCTTTGTCCAACTTCTATAGGATGATTTCTTTCCCAATCCATTGGTTACGCAAGACTTTTATTCATGTTTAAAATTTTAGAACACTTTCGGTAGAGTGCTCAATCACTTATAAAAATGTCATTCGTAAATTTTTTTAAAAAAATAAAATAAAATAAAATATATATAATTTTTAATAAGAGTGTATTTGTGACGAGAATATTGAATAATTTTCTTTAAAATCAGTCATTCATAATTTCTTTAAAATAGTGTATTATATATTCATAAAAAAGTAATTTCTCATTAAATTATGAAAAATTAAATTAATATTATAATAAGTGATAGATAAATGTAATGAATTAATATTATAATACACATGGCTTCTCTACGCACAACCCTTCAGCTAATAACCAAAAGCATCGTTATTGGTAATATTGAAGAATTGGCAACGGCCATCAAGTCGACTCAATTTTTGAGTGGGTACTTGCCCTGCTTCTTCCACCGTGTACGCCAAGACATGGTCGGTTCATTGTAAGGGTTCTTATATTCCCAAGCATTAAAAGTGGGCCCAATTTTTGAGCTGGACTTTTATTTTTTATTTTTTATTTTTTATTTAGAGATAAAATTATAAGTTGTAATATTCTACTTTTACATCTAACTCCTATAAAAATTATCTCCTCTGAGTAGAAATTTTTAATTTTCTCACTTAAATTTAATTCACAATAAATTTAAGATATCCATTTATTTTTAACAAGAATTTTTCTTTAAAAATATATAGCAGGTAAGCATATTTTAAGGTAAACTTTTTTGTTTTATCAATCCGTTTTATTTTTTTTTAATCAAATATATAATTATATGAATTATGCTTGATTATTATTTTATTTTAAGAAAAGGATAGAAATTTAATAAATTAACAGCTATGGCATCTATTATATGTCTCAAGATATGACACTATTTTTTCTATGGATGGCCAAAACAAACAATTTTTGAAAATTGTTTTTGAATTTAAAAAATTATTTTGGAATTAAACCTTTACACCAACTTGACTTTTTTGCTTTCCAAATTAAGGCCTTAATTCATAGCTCTCCTAAAATTATGAATAAATCACTGCAAGGAGCGATCGAATTTCTTCTCTCTTAAAATGATTTAATTCAACTATTGCAATTAAATATCATTTATAAATTTGGACCAATACCATAAATTGATCTAAAAAAATTATGAATAATGATGTTTTATTCAGTACTTTCATAAGGAAAATTATAAGATACTCTGATACACTAATTTTTAATATATTATATGCTCATAAGAATTTAGTTATCTCATGAATTATGAGAGAATAAGCATATATTACTGGAGCACCAAATAAAATCTTTTTTTGAAGCACATGATCCATCTTTGACAATGGGATGAAATTTACATTTGAGATAATTAAAAATTTGTGAGTATCCAATAAAATTCTTAGAATTAGACAAATGGCTATTTTGATTATTCTTGAAAATTGAATGTTGTGAATCTAGAATACATAAACAAATATACTAATGAAAAATATTTATATGGAAAAAAACAAATAGATTACAATATTACCTAGAACATATTATCTTAATATTTATAAGGATGTGTTATTTGAAATATCCACTTCAAATTCAATTACATTCATAAATTTAATTTATATAACATATAAATGTGGGAGGGGAATATTGGATTTGTCTAAAATATCTTTCATTATTTATATTATTATAAAAATGTTAATAAAAATACAACTATAGCAATAGACATAAATTCGTTATTTATATTCATATAAAGTCGTAAATATGTTAATAAAAACTTAAATTATATAATTTAAAATATATTGTTGTGATTATATATCATATTCTAATTTTACTCTTTAATATAACATTAAATAACTTTAAATATTTATATATTTTAATATTTAGATAATAATATAAAAATTAATTAAATAGATAAAATTTTAAGGTGAATGAGTATTTAAATTTGACATTATAATATTTTATTATATTTTAATACAAAATTAAAATGTATTTTCCAAATATTTAAAGTCTAAGTAACTTATTTTAATTTTTGCGTATTTATTTTAATTTTAATTAATTTATTAATATAAATAGAAAGAAATTTTTATTTAATAATATTTTTAAATTTTAATATAATCAAATGAAATGTGAACTCCTATTGTAATAAATTTATTTATTAATAAACAAGATTTATTGTTGGATGAATTTTTTTTCCTTTGCCTAAATAAGCAACAAAAATGTTCTTTGATAAGATTGTGATTTTATTATTATTTTTCTCTCTCTATATATGAACGGGGTAAATTTTTGAACAGTTAAAAATACCATTAAATTCTTATATTATTATAAATGATATAAATATGTTTTATTTAATTATATAAATATGTTAAATATAATTAAATTAAAAAATTACTAATCACACTTTAACAAAAGGAAAAGAAATTCTTTTCCACCATTTCTTGATTTCAACTAATCAATATTGGTTTTATTCCCACTTTATTAACCGGAATTTATTTATTATCTTTAAAGAAAAATTTAATTGTATTTCTAAACAATAAATATTCGAATCTATATAAAAAAATATAATTAAAATAATTTAATTTATATAGAATTATTTACATAGAATGAAAGTTAGAAGATATAATTTCTCCAGGTAATTTTTATAGTTCATTTCTTAATTTTATCCCATGTTTCATTTTTGTTCTTTAACTTTATTTTATTATTAAAAAAATCCTTAAACTTTAGTTTGTTTAATAAAAAATTCCTTTAAACTGCAATACTGCTATAGTATGGTTCTAGACTGAAAAATTTTCTCTAAATTACGGTGTGACGTTTATAAATATTGTAATTTTAGCACTTTTCAATGAATGATAAATCCTTTTTTTTTTCAGAAAATAAATCGTTGTGATAGTATTAATATTTTTATAATAAATCCAAATCATAATTGAAATTACTAGTTTTAAGTGTGAGAAGAAATTAGATAAAAAAAAATGTAATCTCATTATTTTTTAACTTAAAAACTTTCTATAGCATATTATAAAAATTTTTATAAAATAAAATTAAAATTTAAAAATTTTTAATAATAAATTAAAATTAACAAACAGAAGTAAAATACAGGGGAATATTTGGAAAGGAGCTATAAAAATTACCCAATTTCTCTCTAATGTTCTCTGGTGGACTTGACTCTTTGATTGGCTACTTGCCCTGCTTCTTCCAACTTGTAGACCAAGACATGGTTTCGGTGTAAGGTTTCCCACCATGCCCAAGAATTAAAGTGAGCCCAATTTATGGGGCAGGCTTTTTTTTTTTTTTTTTTTTTTTTTTTTTTAATTACAGACAAAATTATAAGTTTTGATATTCTAATTTTTGCGTCAAATCCTAAAAACATTATCTTCACTACTAATTTAATTTATTTTAAGCATATTTTAAGGCAAACTTTTTTTTTTTTATCAATTCTTTTTGCTTCTTGTTAGTCAAATATAAAATTATATATGAATTCTACTTGATTATTATTTTATTTTTAGGAAAAGGATAGAAATTTTATTAATTAACAGCTATGGCATCTATTATGAAACAAATGGTTACATATATATCTCAAGATGTGACCCTATTTTTCCTATGGATGACCAAAAACATTTTTGAAAATTATTTTCGAATTTAAAAAATTATTTTAAAATTAAACCTTCACATCAACTTGACATTTACTTTGCGAATTAAAGCCTTAATTCATGGTTCTCTCTTTCAGTTCATTATGAATGGACTGTTAGCTTTAATATGTAACATCACTGCAAAGAGTGATCAATTTTTTCCCTCTAACCCTGTTCAATAATATTAGTTGTTACAGTAGTGGTTAGTTATTTATATAGTGATTTAAAATATAAATGTTCAGTAAAAATAATTATTGGATTAGTTATTAAAGATAAAATAGTGATATCATTTTGTGTTAAAATGCTCTCTTAATTTCTAAAAGTTAGGAGGGGTAGCTTTCATGAACCACTCTCTTATTATTTAAAAACTACTATAAACATTGTGTTATCGCATAATATTGATAAGAAATGTAATATTTTGACTATGTTCAAAACACTAAATACTACTTTAAAAGCTATCATTAAATAGAGCCTTTATAAGTATACAGTGCACTAAAATTAATAAATGGAAGTATCCAATAAATTTCCAAGAATCAACTTAGTTTTTTTTAGTATCCAATCTGATTATTATTGAAAATTGAGAGTTGTGAAACTCAGTTTTAATTCGGTGATCCAGCTAAATAACTAATGATTCAATTGATTTAATTTGGTCACAAGTCATATGCGTGTAGTGAGTTTTCGGTTTTTTTTTTTTTTCCTCAATTTTTTATATAAAACCATGTCGTTTTGTACACTTAATATGTAACACATTTAAATTTTTTACGGGGAAAAAAATATAAGATGACCCATTTTACTTAAATTACTTGATCAGATTATACTTAAACAATAAATGAATATCTAAGGGTGTATGAAATTAATAGTTAAAATCTCAACAATTCATTTTTCATTTAATATATATTTTTTAAAATTATTAAGATATCATTAATATTATGAGCTTACAGCTTTAGTTTTATTATTAAGTATTTTTAAGATTATAAGAATTTCATCATAGTTAAATAATAAAAAGTCAAAAAATTATATTTAAAATTATGAAATTTTAAATTTGAATCTCAGTAAAAACTAATTATATATATATATAAAAAAAAAATCAATTAGGTATCATGAGGCAGTGGTCAAGTCATGTCTAATTTCTCCTAGTTGGTGGACTAAGCATACATATTGCCAATTGCAAGTCAAGGTAGTGCCCTTTATCTATCCACCGGCACTGATAGCTCCTTCTCGAAATTGAGAGTTAATCTTTGAAATATAACATGCATTCACACTACTTTATAAGCGTTTTCATAAAAATTATTAATTTTTTTTATAAAATTTCTTGAATTTTAATTTAATTTTATAAAAATTATTGTAATTAAAAGTTAAATATTTTTAAATTAATTTATTGATTTATCAATTATTTTATAAATAAAATTATATTATTTTATTAATTTCTTAAAAAAAAAAGAAAATATGATGCATAAAACCATCTAGCTGTCTCATTTCCTATCAAATTTTTCTCTTTTTTCTGTTTTTTCTTTACCAGTAACGTAATTTTATTTATAAAATAGTTGACATATCAGCAGATTAACCTAAAAATTTTTAATTTTTTATTATATTAATTTTTATAAAATTAAATTAAAATTAAGTGAGTTTTATAAAAATTATTAAATTTTAATATTTTTATAAAAATATTCATAAAATTAAGTAATCTGAGTCTGATAATTAACGGAGGCTTCTAGGGTGGTGGGCGAAGCATGTATAGTCAATAGCAATTGTCAAGGTAGTGCTTTCCATCCATACACTGATAGCTCCATAGGATGATTTATTTTCCAATCCATTGGTTACGCAAGACTTTTATTCATGTTTAAAATTTTAGAATACTCTCCATATAGTGCTCAATCACTTGTAAAAATGTCATTCATAAATTCATTTTAATATATATATATATATAATTTTATATAATTTTTAATAAAAGTGTATGTATGATGAGAATATTAAATAATTTTTTTTTAAATCAACTATTCATAATTTCTTTAAAATAATGTATTATATATTTATAAAATAGTAATTTTTTATGAAATTATAAAAAATTAAATTAATATTATTATAAGTGATGATCCACATGCAGCAAATGTAATGAATAATAATTTTGCTAGATAGCTAGTTATAATGCTAGACAGCATAGCTGCCTACGTACAACCCTTCAGCTAATAACCAATAGCATGGTTATTGGTAATATTGAAGAAGTGGCTATGGCCATTAATACGTGGTGGTCTCTTTATCACATTCCTCTCCTTTGCTGGTGCCTGTGCTCCTTACTCAACCCAGCCACTTGCTTGCAAAATGAAACTGATCGACTTGCTTTGATATCCTTCAAAGACGCCATACAGAAAGATCCCTTTGGCGTTCTGGATTCTTGGAACGATTCATTGCCCTTCTGTGATTGGCATGGCGTTTCATGCGGTCGCCGCCATCCTCACAGGGTTGTAACCTTGATCTTGAATTCTCAAGGCCTGGTAGGATTTCTGTCGCCACATATAGGAAATCTCTCATTTCTCAGGCGCATAGATTTCCGAAATAATAGCTTTCATGGCAAAATCCCACAGCAGATAGATCGTCTGCACCGCCTACAAGATATTGACTTCAGCAACAATTCATTGCAAGGTAATATACCCACCAACTTATCCCGCTGTTCAAACCTCTTGTATCTTAATTTCATTGACAACAAGCTCGTGGGTAACATACCTGCCGAGCTTGGCTCTTTACCAAAGCTTGAAGCTCTAGGCTTGGCCAAAAATAATCTCACAGGTAGTATTCCAGCATCCATGGGGAATCTCTCATCTCTTTGGCAAATCTCCTTCCGAAGAAATGGTTTGCAAGGACAGATTCCGGAGGAAATCTCTCAACTTGGGAGCTTAAGAATTTTGATATTTGGAGAAAATAATCTTATTGGGGAGATTCCTTATGGCCTCTTCAACATCTCCAACCTCGAAGATGTTGAAGTGGATACTAACCAACTCAATGGCATTATCCCCTCTGACATAGGCCTCAACCTTCCAAAGCTGAGCTCCCTTCAAATTTCAGACAACAGGTTAATCGGGCCTATCCCAATTTCATTGTCAAATGCCTCTGCGCTTCAACAAATTGCTTTTGAATATAATGATTTCTCTGGGTCAATTCCCAAAGTCTTTGGAATGCTGCCTGAGCTTGAGATTTTGAACTTTGCTTTAAATCAGCTACAAGATGACTTAAGTTTCATTGATTATCTAACTAATTGCTCCAATTTAATCACTCTTGGTTTACGAGGAAATTTTCTCAGAGGGACCGTGCCCATTTCCATGGCCAATCTCTCCAAAGACATAGATTTTCTTTCTGTGGCAGATAATCAGTTATATGGTGCCATTCCCATTGGTGTCGAAAATCTTGTTAATCTGAGATTCTTCCTGTTTGGTGATAATTATCTCACTGGCCCCTTAGATATTGATTTTGGGAAATTTCCACGGTTGGAATTGCTGGATTTGGGCAGCAACAAATTCACAGGAAAAATTCCATCTTCAATTGGTAATTTATCTTTTCTGACTCGTCTCTACTTGGGGTTCAACGATCTACATGGAAGCATACCTCCAAGTCTTGGTAGTTGTCATAACTTGAACGAGTTAGAGCTCTTACACAAAAATCTCAGCGGTTCAATACCCACACAGGTTATGGGCCTATCATCCCTTTCAGTTACCCTCGATTTATCTGGTAATGCACTTACTGGACCTGTTCCATTAGAAGTTGGTTTGCTGACAAATCTGCAACGGTTGGATTTATCCGACAATAGATTATCTGGCACAATACCAAACACTATTGGCAAATGTTTGAGTTTGCAAAGTCTAAATCTACATGGAAATTCATTTCAAGGAGAGACACTTCAGGATTTTGGTGCCTTGCGAGGTTTACAAGAGCTGGACATTTCACGCAACAATTTTTCAGGGAGAATCCCAGATTCTTTCTCTCAGCTTACGGGATTGAACCATTTGAATTTGTCTTTTAATCAACTCCAAGGGGAGGTTCCAAAACGCGGAATCTTTCTAAATGCAAGTGCTGTTTCATTGATGGGAAACAATGATCTCTGTGGAGGTATCGCTGAAATGAAGCTTCCTTCTTGCTTCATCACAAACTCCAAGAAGAACAACCTCTCCCTTACACTGAAAGTGACAATCCCAGTGGTTGTCTCAGCCGTATTTTCATTTCTGTTGGTGTGTTCCCTAATTTTCTGGCATTGGAAAAGGATTTCTAGAAAGAAGAATATTTCCATGCCATTATGTGAGCACCAGTTTCTGAGAATATCCTATGCAGAACTCTTCAAAGCTACAAATGGATTCTCTATGGCAAATATAATTGGTGTCGGAAGCTATGGATCTGTTTATAAAGGACTTCTTGACCAAGTAGGTATACAAGTGGCGGTCAAAGTGCTAAACCTGCAACGAAGAGGAGCTTCAAATAGCTTCATGTCTGAATGCCAAGCTCTTAGAACCATCAGGCATCGAAATCTTCTGAAGCTATTGAGCGTCTGCTCTAGCATTGACTTTGAAGGCAATGATTTCAAAGCTTTGATATATGAATTCATGGTGAATGGGAGCCTAGAGAAATGGCTGCATGGTCGCAATGTAGGAGAAGATGGACCAGAAGGAGAATCAGGAAATCTGAAACTAATAGACAGACTAAACATTGCCATTGATATTGCAACTGCAATAGAGTATCTTCACAATGGTAGCTCATCATCAATTATACATGGTGATCTAAAGCCAAGTAATGTTCTTTTAGATGAGGAGATGACTGCCCATATCGGAGATTTTGGCTTGGCTAAGATTGTCGCCTCAGTTTCTGGTGAGATTCAACAGTATCAAAGCAGTTCTACAGCAATCAAAGGATCTATTGGCTATGTTGCTCCAGGTACCCTTCTTTTTCTTTTCTAATCTGTAAAAAGAAAAAGCAATGTCGCTTCATAGTTTGTATTGTATCTATTTGCAGAGTATGGTTTGGGCGATCCAGTTTCTAAAGAAGGAGATATATATAGCTATGCGATTCTATTACTGGAGATGTTTACAGGAAAGAAGCCAATCGATGAATATTTTAAAGATGATCTAAATATTCATACTTTTGTTGAAAGCAATTTGCCTGATAGAGTGATGGAGATTTTGGATCCAAGAATTGCATTCGAAGATGGAGGAGGGAGTTTGAAAGATTGCATCCTCTCTGTAATGAGAATTGGAGTTGCATGTTCAATGGAACAACCAGGAGAAAGAATGAAAATGAGAGATGTAATAAGTGAATTGGTAAAGATCAAGAGCTCTTATGTCAAGGAAAGGCAAAAACAGGGGCGAAGAAATGCCTTCTAGATTGGAGGTCCAAGCACCTCTCGCATTTAATTTAGTAGCTTAATTTTGCAATTCCAAACGATGAACTTAAACTCAAGTTGGCATGTGTGTGCTGTACAACTTCTACTTTTGCTTATTTTTCAGGAACATGTTTCGTATAAGTAAATTCAATAAAATTTTATGATATATCTGAATGCAGTGATTTGAAATAAGAAAATTTATTTAATTTTCATTTAAATTATTTGAATGATAGCTCTCTCATTATCTTTTTGGTTAGATTCATAAACAAAATTTTAATTTAACACATAAAGAAACCATTGCGTTAAGAGGCTGAAAGTTTGTATTTCCAATAGACCAATAAAGAGCCCATTTCAAATCGCAAGAAGTGTACTTGAGAGCTTTGGTCCAGTTCTCTTTTCCACAGCAAATCAACCAATTTTCGAGCAACTCCCTTGGTTCATCGACGAAGCTTATATAGCTCCCCACCCCTTTTCGCCTTTTCTGACGGCAAATTATTCTCATCAGTCTCTTGCAACATGCCCAAGCACCACCAAATTGATTGCAACATACCCACCAAATACACGAAGCCGAAATTCCCAACCTGAAGTGAAGTGATTCCTTGGGGCCGAAATCCCTCTCATTCCCAAATCAACAAAGCCGCTACCACAACCATCGCGTCCTCTACTACCTCCGCCTCATTTGCCACCAACGGAATATCTCATGCGAAGCGGCTAGGAGTTGGTTTTTAGTGTATGGGTCTTGGGTTAAGGGTGTTTTGTGGGTCTAAAGATTTGGGTAAGGTATTAACGTCAGTGCGAAGGGAAGCTGGGAAAGAAAAATGAAATTGCAGGTGTGAGTGTGTGTAGCAGCCTGATTGTGAGTAGATGGTGAACAGTGATGAACAGAAATGCTGTGACGAATAATGAGGGTTTGCAGTGGGAAGACTCGCAGAAGTGAGGGGACAGAGAATTGAGAGGGAAAGGCAGTGAGGAAGAAGAATAAAAGGGTAGTCCGGTGATTTCAAGAGGGTAGTCCGGTGATTTCACCTTTCCACTAACGGCATTTTTTTCGGAGCGACTGAATTTTGGAGGGTTACAGAATTCGGGGACTAGGGATAAAAATGTTAATTTCAACATAAATTAATCCACTCTCGAAGGAACCAGAGTTCCAAAGCTACTTTAGAAACACTATGACCATGTGCTGCTCACAAGTGAGCCACGCGATTCTGCTGACGCCTAACGAAACTAAAAGAACATGCCTGAAAGCGGGAAGCAAGATGCACAATGTCTTCAAGAACAGTACCCAGAGGATGAAGGAATTGCTTATGACGAATCAGTGCGTCTACCAATTCAGAACAATCACTCAACCAGCACTTGACCACACTCAGATGGCAGAATCTGAGAAAACCCGAAAATGAACTGCGAGAGCCTCAGCCACAAGAGGATCCATAATGGACGAAAGGGGTTGACAAGCAGCAAAAACAATAGTCCCCGATGAATCACGCAGAACACAGCCCAAACCAGTAGAAGAAGCAAACGCGAGCACTGAAGCATCGCTGTTGCTTGTTAGTTCCTCTTAACGCCTTTTCATTTAAAATTTTATAATCTCAATCCATAATTATTTAAATTATTCTACAAGATAAGTGCAATCTAAAATTAACAAATTTATTTCTTATATCAATATTTTTATTTTATTTTTATTTTCATTATTATTATTGAATATAATATTACAATCTAATTAATCAGAAAAAAAATATCAAAATAACTTTTTTATTAAATAAAAATTAAAAACATCCTGCTGCTTTGCCCAGGTTATGATCTAGTTTGTTATAAATAGCTTGTATGTTAGATAGTATAGAGAGAAAGAATTCCTATATTGTTAAAATATAAGAAAGTGAAGGAATGGCAAAGTGAAATATGTATAGAATTATATATATATATAATTCAATATATATTATTCTATTATGGCACTTGACAAGTATATGTGTGAAATAAAATAATTATCATATTGTAATTTTCGCAAATAAATTACGAACATACGTGTTTATTAACAAGTAGATGTGTCTGTTAATAGACAGACATGTCAATTCTATACAAACAGTCACAACTGTTTGTATAGGTGTCTGTTAATAAACAGACATGTCTATTCTATACAAAAAGTCATAATTGTTTGTATAGGTGTCTGTTAATAAACAGATATGTCTATACAAATAGTCACAACTATTTGTATAGGTATCTTTTAATAAACAGACATGTCTATTACATAAACAGTTGTATCTATTGGAGATAGACAGATGTGTCTATCTAGTAAAGGTGCCATGACTTTTCATTCTTTATAAATATGGATGAGTTTTTTCAATAAAAAAAAAAAATACTACTTCTACTTCTTCTTCTTTTCTTCTAGTCTCTCTAAATTCAGTTCATATAAAGAGTTCTTAAGGGAAATTTTCAGGAGTTGCTGTCTGCAGATTTCAGGCTTTGTTGTATCCTGGAGGTATATTGCCATAACCTTGCAGCAATCTAGTGGGGGCAATTAATACCTTAAAGATAGTGATTCATCATGCCTCAAAGCCTATTCTACACCCACTGCCACAACAATTTTAAGGTATTAATCGCAATAGAGTCTAAGGCTGTTTCCGTGATGAATCAAGAGTTCGTGAAACTTGATCATTTTAAGGAAAAAATTATGTTCACTGAGAAGGTGAAAGCAGATCAAGAAAAGAAGATGAATTGCCATGCCGAGGTCATATTCTCAATAACTCATCAGATAGGCTATAAGATTTGTTTACCTCTGTCAAGTCTCCAAAGGAAATCTGAAATTCGTTAGAATTCAAATATAATACAGAAAAAAAAGGTATGGATAAATTTCTCATTATGAAATATTTTGATTTCTAAATACTTGATAATATGCATGTTATGGATAAGT